>NC_057799.1:510662183-510740867 GCF_018294505.1 Triticum aestivum
CGACGGAAACAGTGAAGATTTTGCAAAGTTGAAGAATATGAACAACTGAGGAATTTCAAAACTGAGGAAAAACTCAAATTGAAGATTTTCAACTTTTGTGGTGGCGTGACCCACCGTATAAGAATGATGATTTCAGACACCGCGTACAATTGTCGTAGGGTTCTGAGAATCAAATTCTTCATTAATTTCTTCACACTTAGAGTGGTATTCTTCATTGATTGAAGAAAAACTTTTCTTCATGTGTTGCACATCTAAGTCATCAATTTTGCATAAGTGTTAGGATGAGTGTCCTTTTCAAAGAACATTCGAAGATTCTAAGATATTTAGCTCACACCGCAACTTGCTAAATCTCTTCTCATCCAAGGGCTTTGTGAAGATATTGGCTAGCTGTTCTTCAGTCTTCACATGCTTAATAGATATGTCGCCCTTCAACACATGATCGCGAAGAAAATGATGACGGATCTGAATGTGCTTTGTCTTCGAGTGCTGAACTGGGTTGTGAGCAATCTTGATGGCACTCTCATTGTCACGGAAGAGAGGCACATTCTTCACGTTGACGCCGTAGTCCTTGAGGGTTTGCTTCATCCACAGCAATTGAGCACAACAAGAACCAGCAGCAATGTACTCAGCTTCAGCAGTAGACAGTGATACGCAGTTCTTCTTCTTTGAGGACCAACAGACCAAAGATCGTCCGAGGAAATGACATGTACCAGATGTTGACTTGCGATCCACACGATCAGCAGCATAGTTAGAGTCAGAATATCCAATGAGATCAAAAACCGAGCCCTTGGGGTACCATATTCCTAGTGTTGGTGTCTGAGCTAGATATCGAAGAATATGCTTCACAGCCTTATGGTGTGATTCTTTCGGTGAATCTTGAAATCGGGCACACATGCAAACACTAAGCATAATATCTGGCCTAGATGCACATAAGTACAATAAAGAACCAATCATGGAGCGGTATACCTTTTGATCGAAGTCAATACCATTTTCATCAGTGCACAGATGGCCATTAGTGGGCATAGGAATTTTGACGCCTTTGCAATCTTGCATGCCGAATTTCCTCAGTACATCCTTGAGGTATTTCTCCTGAGATATGAATATGCCATTGCGCTGTTGACGAATTTGAAGACCTAAGAAGAATTTCAACTCTCCCATCATAGACATTTGATATTCTTCACTCATCATATAGGCAAATTCATCACTATAACGTTGGTCAGTACAGCCAAAGATGATGTCATCAACATATATTGGGCATACAAACAATTCATCATCATATGATTTAGTGAAAATAGTAGGGTCGAGTGAACCGGGTTTGAAGCCTTTCTTCATGAGGAATTCCTTCAAGGTATCATACCACGCCCGAGGGGCCTGCTTGAGGCCATAGAGGGCCTTATTTAGTCTGAAGACTTTGTCAGGATGCTTAGGATCTTCAAAACCTGGGGGTTGAGCAACATATACTTCTTCCTCAAGCTTACCATTGAGGAATGCACTTTTCACATCCATTTGATATAAGGTGATATCATGATGGTTAACATAAGCAAGTAATATGCGAATAGCTTCAAGTCTAGCAACAGATGCAAAAGTTTCATCGAAATCAATTCCTTCAACCTGTGTGTAGCCTTGAGCTACTAGCCGTGCCTTATTCCTCACCACAAGGCCATTTTCATCTTGCTTGTTGCGGTAGATCCACTTTGTGCCAATGATATTGTGTTTGCGAGGATCTGGACGATTGACCAGTTCCCAAACATTGTTGAGCTTGAACTGATGTAATTCTTCTTGCATGGCCTGAATCCACTCAGGCTCCAGAAATGCTTCATCTACCTTAGTGGGCTCTGAGACAGAGACAAAAGCATAGTGCCCACAAAAGTTAGATAAATGTGAAGCTCTTGAGCGTGTGAGAGGACCTGGTGCTTCAATGTCATCGATGATCTTCTCAACTTGCACTTCTTTTGCAATGCGAGGATGAGTAGGTTGTCGTCGA
Organism: Triticum aestivum; assembly: GCF_018294505.1. Classification (NCBI taxonomy): domain Eukaryota; kingdom Viridiplantae; phylum Streptophyta; class Magnoliopsida; order Poales; family Poaceae; genus Triticum; species Triticum aestivum. The sequence goes on from NC_057799.1 coordinate 510,664,168, forward strand.
GAAATTTGATCAGCACCATTTTCTTCAGCAATTTCTTCAGGTGCATTAGCTCGACGTTCTTCACGTTCTGGAATGAATTCTTCAGCAGATTCTTCGGTAGGAATGACATCCTCACTAGCCTTGAACTTGATAGTTTCCTCAGGTGCTGGTTCATCTATCATAGAGGGTAGGTGCTCTCTTTGCAAGCCATTAGTTTCATCGAACCGCACATCTACAGTTTCAACAACCTTGTGAAGAACGGTGTTGAAGACTCTGTAGGTGTGCGAGTCCTTCCCGTAACCAAGCATAAAACCTTCATGTGCTTTCGGTGCAAATTTAGCATTGTGATGAGGATCTCTAATCCAATATTTAGCACCGAAGACTTTGAAATAACTCACATTGGGTTTCTTGTTAGTGAGGAGTTCATAGGCAGTATTCTTGAAGAATTTGTGAAGATATACCCTGTTGATGATGTGGCACGCAGTATAAATTGCCTCAATCCAGACGTGACGAGGTATCTTGTACTCATCAAGCATAGTGCGAGCCATCTCAACAAGAGTTCTGTTCTTGCGCTCCACGATGCCATTTTGCTGAGGAGTGTAAGGAGCAGATAACTCATGAGCAATGTTCAAGATATCTTCCGATATTCCGATAAATCGGCCGATCTATCGCTTACCGTTGTTTGATCGATAAGATAAATCGGCCGATAAATCAGCCGATATGGCGATAAATCAGCCGATATGCCGATAAACTGGCCGATTTACCCCTTCTCATGGGTCAACCGATAAGTTCCTGATAAGCAATATCCCCAACATTGCTCATGAGTAATACCAAGTTCATCAAGATAGTCATCAAGACCAGAATTCTTGAACTCGGTTCCATTGTCACTTCTGATGTGCTTGATCTTCACACCAAAGTTAGTTGAAGCCCTCGAGGAAAATTGTTTGAAGACTTCCTGCACTTCATGTTTGTAGGTAACAATGTGTACCCATGTGTAACGAGAGTAATTATCAACAATAACAAGCCCTTAGAGGGATGCGTCATTTGTGACAGGTGAGTAATGGTTAGGACCAAAGAGGTCCATGTGAAGCAATTCGAATGGTCGAGTAGTGGTCATGATAGTCTTCGCTGGATGCTTAGCCTTGGTCATCTTTCCAGCTTCACAAGCTCCACACAAGTGATCCTTGAGGAATTTGACATTCTCAATGCCAATGACATGCTTCTTCTTCGCAAGCGTGTGCAAATTCCTCATGCCTGCATGACCAAGTCGTCGATGCCATAGCCATCCTTCTGAAGCTTTTGCAAGTAGGCACACGGCTGGTTGCGGTCCTGTAGAGAAATCAACAATATACAAGTCTCCTCTCCTAAAGCCTTCGAAGACTTTGAAATTGTCAGCTTCCATAACCACAACACAACGATACTTGCCAAAGACAACTACCATATCAAGATCACAAAGCATTGAGACAGACATGAGGTTGTATCCTAAGGACTCGACAAGCATGACTTTGTCCATGTGTCGCTCCTTTGTGATAGCAACCTTACCTAGACCCAATACCTGACTTCTGCCTTTGTCAGCGAAGATGATATGCCTCAGATGCGATGGTGATAAGGGAGCATCAATCAATAGATTCTTGTCACTAGTCATGTGATTTGTACATCCACTATCGAGGACCCACTCAGTGGCTTTGGGTTGATCATCCTGCAGATGAATTAGTGCAGCTTACGAACTTCATATACTTCATCAGTGAAGAATATGACATAAATTCATCATATCAATTTCATCAAGCAATAGAACAGATAAAGCAGTATTGAGGACGTGAGAAATGAAAGTTCATTTCTTCATGATTAGCCTGTGTCCTTTCAGGCATTTTGTCAGGTCCCCAGCAAATTCTTCAGACGTTAAAGTACGTCTGGAGACCTGACCCTGCATAAGAGATTAGTTCTTTTTCTTCACCACCCACATCTGAAGGGGTGGCAAAGAGTTCATCACTCTGCGAGCTCCATAAGAGAAAGCTGGCATAGAAGCCAATCCATTTCGTTTCACATAATAGGAGTTAGGGTAAGCATATGAATAAGCAGAGAAATTCTTCGAGGACTTATGAACATAATGATTAGAAGAATAATGCTCATATTCATAGACCTTGGCTCTTCCCTGCGAAACAGAGTTGTTAGCACAATGATGTTCATATGAGGACTTTGATCCTTTTGAGGAATTTGATCCATGTGAGGAATTTGGTCCGTATGAGGACTTGGATCCATATGAAGAATTTGGTCCATATGAAGAATTTGATCTGGGGTTCCTATTCCTCACAGGTGGTGTCATGAGGACATTCACCTGAAGACTTCCAAGGCACTTTTTGGGAACCCGGATTTTCTTCATAGGGGAACCATTCCTGCAGTTAGTGCCAACATATCTAGCAAATACTTCACCATTCTGATTTTTGAACAGTTTATAGTTGGAGTCAAATGACTCATTAGAAGAATGAGAAGATTCACATGTAAAGCCAGATAAATTAGATGGATCAACTGGAGGTCCCATTGCCGCAACCCATGAGGTTTTGGGGTACTGCTCAGGCTTCCAATATGTACCATCAGCGTTGAGTTTCCTCTCAAAGGCAATACCCTCTTTCCTATGGTTCCTATTGAGGATCTGATTTTTAAGCACATCACAAAGAGTCTAATGCCCGTTGAGGCTTTTGTACATGCCTTTCATGTACAATTCCTTCAGCCCTGCTTCGTCAGTGATACTAGCAATGTCCTCAGATGAGGAATTAGTGATAGCAGAGACAGTTGAAGAATTTGTAGCATTTGAAGCATTTGAACATTCAGGTGAAGAATTAGCAGATTCACGTTCAATGCATTTCAAAAATGGAGGAACAAATTCTTCTTGAGCAGCGCTGATTTGTTGAGCAAGTAATGAATCGCGCTCCTTCTGAAGATCTTCATAACTCACTCTTAGTTTCTCAAGATCTTGCTTTCTTTGAAGAAATTCATAAGAAAGCTTCTCATGATCAGATAAGAGAGTGTTATGTTGATCTTGAAGGGTGTCATACTTAGTATGAAGTCTCTGAAGACTTTCAGCCAAAGCTTTTGACTGATCCATTTCTTCACCCAACATATCATCGCTCTTACTAAGCATGTTTTGAACCTTTTCCAAAGCTCTTTGTTGTTTAGCAGCAAGGGAAACAAGCTTGACATAACTAGGTCCTAATTCATCATCAGATTCATCATCACTAGATTCAGACAGATAGCATTCAGATACCTTTTCACCATCTGCCATAAGGCATGGTGAGGAGGATGATAATTCTGGTTCGAATGTCATTGATTTGAGAGATTCCTTGAAGTCCTCAAACCAAGGATCATGACGGGTTCGATGACCTTCATAGACATCAGAGAGACGGTCCCAGATAAGCTTCGCCTGATCGAGATGCATAACGTTCCTGAACTGATTTTGAGACAGACAGGAGCAGATGACACCCTTCACCGTGAGGTTGAGAAGAGTGTGCTTGCGAATGTCATCCGCTTCCGCCGTCTTGCACAGATCGGTAAGACCAATCTCAGTGACGATCCACAGCTCGCTGTTCATCGCCATGAGGCGCTTCTTCATCATGGCCTTCCACTTGGGATAATCATGACCGTCAAAGATGGGACATGTCACTTTCTTCATACCTGTGGTCGACATAACTAAAACTCCAGGTGGTTAAACCAAAATCACACAGAACAAGGGAGAACCTGGCTCTGATACCAATTGAAACTGTGTTATATCGACTAGAGGGGGGTGAATACGCGATTTTTATAAATTCTTCACTGAGGAATTGGTGGGTGAGGAAATTCCTTAGCGAAGAACTACTTGCAGCGGAATAAGTACTCAAGAATATGCATAGCAGAGCACAAGCATAGTCATCATGATGAAATGAAAACAAGCACAGAGTACAGAAAGCGTAAACACAGGATAACACAGGATGAAGACAAACAGACTGAGGAAATTGAACTGAGGAAATTGAGAAAGTCTTCAGTCAAAGTCTTCAAACACATATATGAACAATTGCACAATAGAGGAATGAGGAAATGAAAGAGTTCAGGAAATAGAACCAGTTGGGTTGGTGAAGACAATGATTTGGTAGACCAGTTCCAACTGCTGTCTCAGTTGTACGTCTGGTTGGAGCGGCTAGGTATTTAAACCTGAGGACACCCAGTCCCGGACACACAGTCCTCACCGTATTCTCCTTGAACTAAGGTCACACAGACCTCATCCAATCACTCGTGGTAAGTCTTCAGGTGACTTCCAAACCTTCACAAACTCGGTCACTCAGCGATCCACAATTTCCTCTTGGATGCTCTAGACCATGACGCCTAACCGTCTGGAAGAAGCACAGTCTTCAAAGGTAACAAGCGTCGGATCCACACAGGATCAATCTCTTCAGTGATGCTCAATCACTTTGGGTTTGTAGGTGTTTGGGTTTGGAGTTTTTCCTCACTTGATGATTTTCACTCAAAGTCCTTGGAGGATGGGACGCTCTCAAATGACAAGTGTCAGTTTCTCTCGGAGCAGCCAACCAGCTAGTGGTTGTAGGGAGCGGCTATTTATAGCCTAGGGAGCAGCCCACATGATAAGACATAAATGCCCTTCAATGATATGACCGTTAGGTGGGTAGATATTTTTGGACAGCTGGCGCATAGCACAGCAACGGTCGGAAATTTGAGGTTCAAATTCCTCAGGGCTGTCATGTTCCTCACTGTGTAGGTAATCCGCACTGGCGAATTCCTAACTCCTCAGTCAGAACAAATTCCTCAGAGACCAGAAGAACTTCGTCTCTGTCACTAAAGAATATGACTGAACTGTATGAGATTTCCAATGGCTTCACTCGAAGGGATTGGTAGGTGTAGGATTTTGAGTTGAGCATCACATGGAAATTTTTCCTTAGTATTTCCTCGACCCCCTTTAACAGTACGGTGTTTCCTATGACTGAAGAAAGAGAAAATGAAACTACGAAAACAAAAGTCTTCACGCTTCATATTCCTCAAATGAATACCAAGTCTTCAAGGTCACACCAATTTCTTCACTTTCAAAGTCTTCAGAAAGTCTTCAGAAATCCAAAGTCTTCAGTCGAAGAACTTCATTTTTAGGGGTCGAATTTCTCTGTAATTATCAAACTCCTCATAGACTTATAGATCCTTGTACAGTCACAAACGCATTAGTCCCTTAACCTATAAGTCTTCAATACACCAAAATCACTAAGGGGCACTAGATGCACTTACACGCCGTAGCAAAACAAGTCCAGAACTGAAACCACTTTAGAAGAGCTCAAGAAACAATATCATGGGTATCCATAATGCTGGCAAGATGCTTAGCAAGCTTATTAACTTTCTCTTGTTTGGCGCTTAAATCCTCCAACACTTGATGTTGCATAAGAAAGTATGCATCTGAATTCTGCAGGGACTTCCTCAGTCCTTCGGCTTCTTGCCGCAGCACAACTGATTGATGCCTTTCAGCTTGTAGTTGAGACTGAAGAAGCCGAAGTGATTCAGGCAGCGAGTTCGAAGAGCTTGTGTCAGTGGTACTGGCCAGTAACTCGAACACTACATCAACGCAGGACTGTGGGGTTTTCTCGCTGTCTACAAGATCGTTTTTATCACCTTTCTTAGAGACCAACAGGGCTGTCTCACTACCTTGAACCTTATCTGCATTACTTTCTCTACCATTGCATAGTGGGGTGCTCTTCTCCAATATTTTGTTCGCATACTACAAGAGAAACAAGCAGACACATCACATGTTTAGCATGTAGTATACGAAACTCATTTTGGTAAACCGGTTCAGTAGTAAGGTGGACAAGATAACAACATGAAACAAACATATATATATATATATATGTACTATGGTCACTGTATTATCCATATCATTCTAGTTTATGTTGCCAAATCAAGATAGAGACACAGTTCAACTCATATATTTTTAAGACACAACAGCATAGACAGAATATAAGTGTACTACACGGCATTAGCAACACTTGTAATGTGCATCACATGAGAACATAACTGAGTATACAACTAAAACTGAAATCAACATAGAGCAAGAAGTTAGAACAGCAATCCAGTTAAAGAAATAGGTTTAAAACATACCTGTTGCGCCATTGGAGTTTCAATTGGATCCTTCAAATTCGAAAGTAATTGGTATGAGTAAATACAATGATGCAACATCAAAGGAGTATGGACCATAGCTACGGAATCTGACCTGAGAACAGTTGCTCTTCTGCTTTAAACGTGGAGTTTGGGTTTGCTATGGTGATCTTCGTGCTTTGAGCACTGCAGTTGCTTTACAAACTGCTCGTGTGGGGGTACTCTGTGGTGCACATGGTGCTTTGTCAACTAGAAGTGGGTTACTATCCGCTGGGGTTGGGGTTAGATGGGTTGTAGCTGGTTCTCTGCCCAACGGTGTAAGTGTGCAATCTGGAAGAGTCTCGATTATGTGTGGTGGGGCTAGTTTGTGGGCCAGTACAACCATGGTTCTATCTCCATCGACGGGTAGCACTGTCTTTTGTGAAGAACGAGTTTTTGCTCCCTTAGATACTGTCATCACCCCCTCCAATTCAAATGGCTGATAAACAAGAAAAGAAATTGAACGTACAGACATTGTATGATAGACAGATGTGGTAATTCACATATATGTTGTCTAACCAAACAGGACAACATGACACAATTTCACATATATGATGCCTAACTAAACAGGATAGCATGACATAGTTTCAGATATATGATGGATAACTTAACAGGATATAATGTCATAATTCAACATATGATGAGTATCTAAATAGGATGACATGACAAAACTATATGATGTCTTTCTAAAATAGGTTGGGATGAAATAATTCACATAAATGTTATCTAAGTATACAGGATGGCAAGATATAATTGACATAATTGATTCATATACTAAGCAGCTGGCACTCGCATGTATGATCTCTAAACTAAGCAGATGGAATTCAATATTCTGCATATGATGTCTAAACTAAGCAATGCAAGACACCATATGCATGATATGAGAAATATAAACATTGCAACTTAGAGCATACACCTCAGGTGGGATATATGACTGGTCATCTGTCTCTGAATCCTCCTCTGAGGAGCTCCCTGTAACTATCGAGATATATGCTTCAACAGGTACCATTGCCTGCTCTGAAGACCTTGTTTTCACTCCTGATTTGTCCATAACCGGCTCAAATGCCTGATACACCTGAAGAGTAGTTCAATATACACAGATTGTCGACAAATGGAATACGTAATGAAAAAAAGATGGCATGAGAAAATTCACATATATGATGCCTGGCTACATGGCGGTGCATAATTCACATATATGATAACTGGCTGAAAAACATGGCATTGCATAATTCACATATCTGATATAGAAAGCAAACATGAGGCATTCACACAAAGCATGTCTAATCTAAGTAGATGGCATGGCAATGCAAGACACCATATGCATGATATGAGCAATATAACCCTGCCAAGTTAGAGCATGCACCTCGGGGGGGGGGGGCGAATACGACTGGTCATCTATCTCTGAATCCTCCTCTGAGGAGCTATCTGTAACTAGCAAGAAATATGCATCGACAGGTAGCACTGACTGCTCAGAAGACCTTGTTTTCACTCCAGATTTTCCCATGACCGACTCAAATGGCTGATGCATAGGAAGAGTAGATGAATGTATAAACATTGTTGACAGATGGAATACATTATGAAAAAAATATGGCACGATACAATTCACATATACGATGACTGGCTAAACAGGATGGCATTGCATGATTCACGTATATGATGCTTGGCTAAAGAAGATGACATTGCATAATTCCCATATACTCCCTCCGTTCCTAAATATTTGTCTTTTCAGAGATTTCAAATGGACTACCACATACGGATGTATATAGACATATTTTAGAGTGTAGATTCACTCATTTTGCTCCGTATGTAGTCACTTGTTGAAATCTCTAAAAAAACAAATATTTAGGAACAGTGGGAGTATGATATAGAAACCAAACAGGTGGCATTCACACAAAGCAAATATAAACTAAGCTGATGACATATAAGATGTATAATGTAAGCAATGCGAGGCGCCATATGCATGATATGACCAACATCGGCATGCCAAGTTAGAGCAAACACCTCAGGTGGTAAATAGGAGTGGTCGGCTCCCTCTGAATCCCCATCTGAACAGTTATCTTCCTCTGGAATACAATCTGGAATGGCGGGAGGGGGCCCACTTCGCCCACCAAGGAGCGGCGTCTGCATGACATTATATTCCCACGCAACGATCTTCTCTTTTCCTCCACATGTTCAGTATGATTGTGTACAATAACTGACATGCATAATAAAAAAATTAGTTAGATTTTGTAAGGCCTAAGGGGTGCATGCAGAAATCAAGACTGATGGTAGCAAACGAGTGGATAGATCCAAAACTAATGATAGCAGGTAGATTATAGCTTCAGTTTAAAAAGATAGGCAATGGATCATCTACTGTTTGTTGCCCACCCAACATGAACCACATAGAAGACCCCAGATGAACCAGATAGTAGACAGATACTATTCGTTGCTGCCTCGATATGAGACCCACGGGCATTTTAAAACTCAAGTTTGAACGATAAAGTATCAGGTAATAATAACCGATGTATAACGTAAGCAAACATGAAAGACCGCGACCTCTCTTCCGGAACTGTGTAGTCCTCGGGTTCATCTGCTCAGTCGATGATGGTAATGCAGTTGGCGTGGCTGCCGGCAACGGGGAAGATGATCTGAGGCGGCGAAAGAAAGTCTGCAGGGGAATCTCTGCTGCAGTGAACGCTTCTGTCGATGGTGCACCTCAGGTGGGGTGGATGACGACACGGCAGGAGCAGGACATAACACACAGAGTTTTCTTTGACGCCTATCTGAAAATGAAGTAAATCTGCAAGGGCTCCTTAGAATTAGAGGATTCTATAAACGCAGGGACAGGAAAAACACGGGAATAGGATAGGAATGCACGTGCAAAACAGAGCATTTGGAAACATGGGATTTCTGTGAACCTGGAAGTTTGGTTCACATGAATTGGAAGAACACAGGAATGGAGAAACATGGTCAAATTAAAGTCAAACCACGTGAAAATGAAAAATAAGAATCTTATTATGCCAGTAATGCAATTACTCATGTTCTTCATGCATATTAATTTGAAAAGGACGTCCAACTAGATATTAAAATTCCTACGTTTTTTCTTTGAAAGAGACACCAAAGGAAAAAATCTTCCAGTTTTGCTTTGCTCCACTCCTAACCAAATGCACGAATAGTAGTACCATAGTAGTTCCATAGCAAAGGATCCCTGAGGGATCAACATGAATGCAGAGTAACAAAGTGATGCAACGAGTGTACAACCTCTTTGGCATAGCCTTGTTGACCTCTACATCATTGGGTTGGACGTGGAGGATGGTGATGCTAGTGTGACTTTCGGAGGCGGGGAAGATCTGAGGCCTCTTGAAATGGCGCCGAGGGTACTACTCTACTATGATGGACGGTTCCGTCATTGGAGCAGCTCCGGTGAGGTGTACGGCGGCGAGGCTGAAGCAGGACAAGACAGACAACGTTAATCTAAAGTGGGACTCTAATATCATCTGCAATAGATGATGTAAAATACATCACCAAAAAGTGCTAGATGTAAACGGCATCAACCATGCCACGGCCGCTCCAACAGATGATGTAAGTACTGTTTACTCTGAACTTAACTGAAGAAACCGAACTTTACAGTCGAACTGAATTTTACTATCGAAACTGATTGAACTAGTAGAAGAGCATTGCAATAGATATTTAGGGCGTTTGGGCACTAGTAGCAAAGAAGCAGTGATCTAAATCAGCAGACGCTCGAGCAGGGAACACACTAGCAGAGAGCAAGTCATGTAGCAGAACCGCGAGCGAGTGCTAAAGCAGCAACTCCTGTAGCCGCCGGAGGTCGTGCAGCAGCAGCAGCGCGAGCGAGTGCAAGAGCAGAGCAGCAGCGCGAACGAGAGCAAGAGCAGAGCAGCAGTGCGAGCAACAACAATAGCAGAGCAGAGCAGCAGCACGAATGAAAGCAAGAGCAGCGCGACCGACAGCAAGAATAGAGCCACAGCGCGAGCGAGAGCCGGAGCAGCAGCAGCGCGAGCGAGAGCCAGAGCAGCTGCAGCTAGTCCCGGTGTGGAAGTCGCCGCCGAGGAAGCAACGACACAGGGGAGAGACGCCGTGGATGCAGTGGCCGACGAGGGCGCCGTTGATGGAGACCCGCCATGGCTGCTCGGTATCGAGCACCAGCAGCCCCGTGAGATCGAATAAAAGATCAAATGCAGCGGTGAGTGCAGAACCTCCTTGGTGGCACCGAGTTGGCCTCGGCTTCATTGGAGGAATTGGTGAGGTTGCTGCGGTTCCGGTGGGGCAGGTCAGGATGGTGCTGTGGGGATGGAAGTGGCGCGATAGACGAGGAGAACATCGGGGCAGCTCCTTGGAGGTGGAGGACGGGGCGGCTGATCCTGTGGGACGACGAGATCGATGACGGATCCTCATCCGGTGAGCTGGATGAGGGACGGCGAGTTGTTGTGGTGGATGACATCGTCGGGGAAGAGTCTTCGGCTGGGCGGCGGTCGGGAGGCCAACCGAGGAGCATGGGGTTTCGTGGGTTTTGGCGGCCTCGGTGTACGAATGGGGGGCGAAGGGGAAGGTAGGGGGAGCCATGGCTTAGGGACGCGCTTGTCCGAAATGTAGGGTAAGTTACCAGCGTACCCCACCGGTTTTGACACCGCGACGTTGAGCCGGCATTTCTGGCTGAGGGGTAGAAGGGGGATTTCATGTGTCTGGGTTGCGGGACCGATTTCGGATGAGAAGGGAGTTTTCGCGCGCGTCGAAATTTCGGGATAACAAGGCGCGACGCGGGTTGAAGAGGCGGGAGCTTCAAAGAATATGAGACAAAAGATACTCGAGCTTGAAAATGTCAGGATAACAAGGCGCGGATTCCTTGTTCGGCAGAACAAACTTAACGTGTACAAAAACAATTCATACAAGACACAAGAGAGTAATGTCCCCTTTTACTATATTGCTATAAATGTCATTGAAAAACTAGAAGAAAAATGTAAAAGAAATCAAGAGAACAAGATTACCTTGTACGGTGCCAAATCGATTCGCACTTCCCTCAACAACAACCAAAAACAAATCAATTCCCACCAAAAGAAAGAGTCATGTCCCTTTTTATATGATTACAAATGCCAGGATCTCGAATTTCAATTTTTGAATCCACGTTATGTTGAATTCGAATATATCATTAGGTGACCTTGTGTTTTATAATGGATGTAGTCCTACATTTTGATCTTCCATCATATATGAACATTTTACTCCACCCTATGAACATATATATTGTCGTCTAGCATATGGACTAAATTTGAATCAATTTTCCTTATTTGAATACGATTATTGTCAAGTTATACAATCATTTAAATATTATCTTGATAACAAAAAACATGCATATAGAAGTAATCATATTTCACTACGAACTACATGTAACATACGATCTCCAATTCAAATATTTGTATCCATTTTATGTTGAGTTCAAATCAGAGTACATTGGTCTAGGTGGCGAGATGTTTGGGATAATCTAAACCCTGTTTTAATATGTATAATTTTTGGTTGAATTGGGACAAGTTTTGGTATAAGCTTCTTGCAAAACCGGAGATTCTCTCAACAAGCCTCGTGGTTCTGAGAGGGAACGTGTCACCTTTGTGTGTGAAACGATATACGCTGCCTCCCCCATGATTTTCTTTACAGAGGCAACATAGAACTATATGAGTGCCTTGTTAAATTTTGGAATTATTCCGGGTTCGTTTGGCCTTTTTTATACATTAACTGAGTTTCTGGACATTTAATGAGCATAATACAAATTTGAACTGCAAGCACATGCTCCGGTGCACTAAAGTTGGTTGAAAAATCACATGTGCGTCCTTGGGTTATTTCTAGGTCCCATGCAAGAAATGGGAATGAAATTCAAACATCCGGGCGACGTGACTCGACCGAGAACATCGAGAAACTGGGTTTTTAAATTCATGTAACTCGCCTGGAAATCATGAAACTTGGCATGGTGTCATTTCATGGCACTAACATGCTGTGGTAAAAAATTGGGCCGTTTTGGAACAAGTTTTGGTATAAGCTTCTTGCAAACCGGAGCTTATCTCAAGAAGGCTCATGGTTCTAAGAGGGAACATGTCACCTTTGAGTGTGAAACGATATACGCTGCCCCCCCTGAGTTTCTTTACAGAGGCAACATAGAACTACATGAGTGCCCTGTTAAATTTTGGAATTATTCCAGGTTCGATTGGCCTTTTTTATACATTAATTGAGTTTTTGGTCATTTAATGTGCATAATTCAAATTTGAACTACAAGCACATGCTCCCGTGCACCAAAGTTGGTTGAAAAATCACATGTGTAACCTCGGGTGAATTTCTAGGTCCCATGCAAGAAATGGGAATGAAATTCAAACATCTGGGCATCGTGGCTCGAGCGAGAACATTGAGAAACTTGGTTTTAAAATTCTTGTAAATCCAAAACACGCCTAAAAATCATGAAACTTGGCATGGTGTCATGTCATGGTACTACCATGCTGTGGTAAAAAAATTGGCCGAATAGGAACAAATTTTGGTGTAAGCTTCTTGCAAACCGAAGCTTCTCTCAAGAAAGCGCGTGGTTCTGAGAGGGAACGTGTCACCTTTGAGTGCAAAACAATATACGCTGCCCCCCTTGAGTTTCTTTACAGAGGCAACATAGAACTACATGAGTGCCCTGTTAAATTTTGGAATTATTCCGGGTTCGGTTGGCCTTTTTTATACATTAATTGAGTTTCTGGTCATTTAATGTGCATAATTCAAATTTGAACTACAAGCACATGCTCCTGTGCACAAAAGTTGGTTGAAAAATCACATGTGTGTCCTCGGGTGAGTTTCTAGGTCCCATGCAAGAAATGGGAATGAAATTCAAACATCTGGGCATCATGGCTCGGCCGGGAACATTGAGAAACTTGGTTTTAAAATTCTTGTAAATCCAAAACACACCTGAAAATCATGAAACTTGGCATGGTGTCATGTCATGGTACTACCAAGCCATGGTAAAAAAAATTGGCCAAATAGGAACAAGTTTTGGTATAAGCTTCTTGCAAACCGGAGCTTCTCTCAAGAAGGCTCGTTCTAAGAGGGAACGTGTCACCTTTGAGTGCGAAACAATATATGCTGCCCCCTTGAGTTTCTTTACAGAGGCAACATAGAACTACATGAGTGCCCTGTTAAATTTTGGAATTATTCCGGGTTCATTTGGTCTTTTTATACATTAATTGAGTTTCTGGTCATTTAATGTGCATAATGCAAATTTGAACTACAAGCACATGCTCCCGTGCACAGAAGTTGGTTGAAAAATCACATGTGTGTCCTCGGGTGAATTTCTAGGTCCCATGCAAGAAATGGGAATAAAATTCAAACATCTGGTAATCGTGGCTCGGCCGAGAACATTGAGAAACTTGGTTTTAAAATTCTTGTAAATCCAAAACACGCCTGAAAATCATGAAACTTGGCATGGTGTCATGTCATGGTACCATGCTGTGATAAAAAAATTGGCAGAATAGGAACAAGTTTTGGTATAAGTTTCTTGCAAACCAGAGCTTCTCTCAAGAAGGCTCGTGGTTCTGAAAGGGAACGTGTCACCTTTGTGTGCATAATTCAAATTTGAAATACAAGCACAGGCTCCAGTGCACCAAAGTTGGTTGAAAAATCACATGTGTGTCCTCGGGTAAATTTCTAGGTCCCATGCAAGAAATGGGAATGAAATTCAAACATCTGGGCGGCGTGGCTCGGCTGGTAACATTGAGAAACTTGTTTTTTTAATTCCTGTAAATCCAAAACACGCATGAAAACATCAAACCCTGCTTGGTGTCATGACATGGCACCAACATGCTGTGGTAATTTTGCTGTCCGATTTGCGAAGGCGCACACATTAACAATCAAGAAAGTCATTTTGGAGCAAGTTTTGTAATGTTACAATCGGAAACACAAGTATTATTGAAACCGTGGGCGTTCTATTTACCATTTACGTGCCGCCACGCGTCCCCTTTTTTATTAGCTAGGAGGCGCCGTGCAAGGTAGCTATTTGAGTACGGGAGGCGTGCGGTCGGACCCCTGCGCGTGCTTATCGGGAGGAGAGCCCTTTGACCTCCATCTGCCGTCCACCTCTCTCCCAAGGTCTCCATTAATGGTGCCCGAGCCTCTGTTTAATGGCGTGGCTATGTCTCACTCGACTGAGATTTAAGAGAGAAAAAAGAAAATCTGAAAAGAAAATATTGCATGGATCTTGATGTAAGATCCGACGGACCTATATAGCATCTACTGCGACTTATAGCAAGACTGATGAATATATAAGGACGACGAGAGTGGATAATAATTGTCTTACATAATTAGGAAGATAATTAAAAAAATCACATGTGGCTACGCCCGAAATACACAAGGGCAAAAGAAGAAGGAAGACAACGATCCGACTCGCTGATCTCTACTTTCTTGATGCATTGCTGCAGGCCGCGGGTGTCGGTGTCAAAACCGGCGGATCTCGGGTAGGGGGTCCCGAACTGTGCATCTAAGGTCGATGGTAATAGGAGACAAGGGACACGATGTTTACCAGGTTCGGGCCCTCTCTATGGAGGTAATACCCTACTTCCTGCTTGATTGATCTTGATGAATATGAGTATTACAAGAGTTGATCTACCACGAGATCGTAATGGCTAGAACCCTAAAAGCCTAGCCTGTATGACTACGGTAATGAATATCCCCCCTCCGGACTAGGTCCTCCGGTTTATATAGACACCAGGAGGATCTAAGGTTACACATGGTCGGTTACAAAGAAAGGAATCTACATATTTGGTCACCAAGCTTGCCTTCCACGCCAAGGTGAGCCTTATCCGGACACGGGTGCAGTCTTCGGTCTTCGTATCTTCACAGCCCATCAGTCCGACCCATGCCTAACAGGCCGGACGCCCAAGGACCCCTTAGTCCAGGACTCCCTCAGCAGGAACTAGTCTCCGCGGTGAGCGGCGATGAGCTCTATCATCTCCTCAAGATGTTGCTTGAGAGCATCCACGGATTCCTCCACCAGACTTTGGCGCTCGATGCGGAGCATGCCATTCTCGTCCATAAGTTTCTTGACGATGACGCCAGTTCTCTTCAACAAGGCACTGGTCTCCTCCTGCTGCTCTGCACTTTGGATGATCTTCACCCTCAGCAGGTCACGCTCAGCCCGGAGCCACTCATTGCCCTCCCTTAGTTGCCGGATGATGCCGGTAGCCAGTTCAAACGAGGCTTTCATGTCTTCCTGCAACCTCGCCCAGCCGGAGATCTGATCCATCTGGCTATGGACGATCGCATGCATGTGCCTGTAAGAGTCATCGCCTGCCCGCGAGACATTTTCCCAGGCTGCCGAGGCGCGGCGGGACGTCTCTGCTTCATTCACGGCACGGCGGGACATCTCTGCTGCTTCCGCGGCGCGGTCGGACTATTCTACTGCATCAACGGCGCGGCAGGACCTCCGTCCTGCTTTGGCGGTGCGGCAGGACCTCTGTGTTGCTACTTCCGCGCGGCGGGACACGTCAGCTACTTTCGCGGCGAGGCGGGACATCTCTCGTGCTTCTGCTTCCATGCTCGCCTCTCCCTGGTGCTAATCTCTCGACCCAGAACTCACGCTGTCCATGGCAGACGCAAGGGAACGATGCTGAATGACTTGTTTGTTTTCGTGCATGAGGAGTTGAGGAGGAATGTGCAGTCATCTTGGCATAGTAGTATTTATAACCGAGTACTAATACACTCCTAAGAGGGAAACCGTTTAGGTTCTGATCGGTGTGAACAGGTTTGCAATTAAATATAGCGTGGTAGTAGTAATTTGGAATGTGACGAGACGCAAGCTCAAAATGTATTGACGGTTCTAGTTTTGAAGTGCGGCACTATTCCCTGATGGCGTAATGTGGGCACGTGTTCTCAGCCGTGGTGTAGCATATGCCATGGTAGTTCTTTTTCTACTGCTATGTACGTGCAATAACTGGCACCGTCGGATACATATCTTACGGTTATTGGGGCGTTCGACAGGAATAGCCTCGTGGCGAGCTATAGACTAGTCTTTTTTAAGACGCATTACACCTATCTCTCGCGACTTCTCACGTGCACCATCTCTAGCTCCCTAGGTCGATGCCACCCACATACATTTGTACTCTGAGTTTAGTACGTTATACAGGAAGAGAAGAGGTGCACGCACGCACTCATCCTCTCTCACACACGCATCTATAGCTATGAATTGTAGTGTTCTCAACCATCCGATTGGCTCTATCATAGGTTTCAGTTGCTCCTTGGCCTTGAGATTGAGAAGTTTAAAATGCGGAGGCTAAGCAAGAGGCGCGAGGTTTTGGTTAATGTGCGGGCCGCACACGGCACCAACACGACACGAGCTTCGCCTGCCTGGTGTGCATGCAATCGGGTGAGTTATCCAAGTATAGACACAACCAGGCCCTCCTTGGTATCTGCGCCTCGACTTAGGCTGGTCATAGTGGATAGTAACATAGACTAGTACTAACATGCATATGTTACTAGTCTATGTTACTACCTTCATAGGAGTAGTGGGTAGTGTCAGCATGTGATAACATAGATGTCTTCATTTATTACTTTGTAGACTCATTTTGCATTGGAAAGCGCTATGTGATGGTAACATATTTATGTTACTCTATTTGCCTCTCTCATTAATTACTTGCCACCTCATCATTTTTGCTTATGTGGCATCTATGTTACTACCTAGTATGTAACTCCCACTATGACCAGCCTTATGTGTAGAGAAATTAGGATCGGAGGGAGTACTACTAGTAGTACTACTTTGATGTGTCGTGTCAACTCGCACAAGTATGCAACACTTCCTGAACAAACAAGCATATAAGCTATTATACTTCTTATAAGTTGTTATACTTCTTACCCAAAGGATCTTTATATCCAATAGACACAAAATATCTGTTTGATTGTTGGAAATTACTTTAACTGCTAATCTGATGTCGAAGTAATTGCTGCATCGCCACCAAAACCCACCATATCTTAAGCTAAAGTAGACCAAGCTAACCCCTATATTAGCATATTACTAAGATAAACAGAAGGCACTATAGAATCATTTAGGATGTGAGCTTTTCAATATGAATGTTGAGGGACACCAGTTTAGCCCCGGCCAGCAGCTTGGGCGGAACAGTGAAGAAGGTCAGCTCCAGCACGACAACGTCGCCGGGATCCTTGCTGCTTGTCACCTCCATTTCCACCTTGACGGCGTCGGTCCTGCCTTTGGGCTCCCCTGGCGGGCCGTTCACCCACAGCTTGGCCACGTAGTGCGGTAGTGGGGACGACCCCACTCTGATGCAGACGACCGGCACGGCAATAGGCACGCCGATGTCGAGCACGCCGCCGACCAAGAAAAACGCGCGGCCGTCCTCCTCCGCGACAGCAAGAGCCGTGGCTCCGACAGTGGCACTTGCATCTGGAGCACCTTGCCGTACTGGATCCTATGCACGGGCATGGTATGCACGGTGCTGATGTGGTGGGAGAGCACCGACGGCGGGCCTTCGTAGCCGCAGACGGGCACGGGGCATTTGCAGGGCGCGAGCGGACACACGCTCTGGTGATCGGCGAGCTTGTGGTAAGTGACATAGAGCCCACAGCCTTCGTGCGGGCACTCCACCATCACCGAGGAGAGGACGGTGTCCACCGCCGTGTTCTGCACGTCAAAGCCACCGCCGCGCTCGCACTTCTGGCACTGCCGCTGGTTCCCGGGGCGCTCGACGCGGCAGTCCTTGAACTGCACAAATCAATCAAACAACACATCAATCAAGAAACCTGCACCTTGCTTGATCAGCCGAATGGATGAGGTGTATTCGAACCTCATACACTGGAGGCTTCAAGGGCAGAGGCACAAGGGGCAGTGGAGCAAGGTGACGTCCATCGAGACCATAGAGAGCTCCATCGTCGGGTCATGTTTCGTCTACATGATCTCTTGCTCCTCGTGCACAACCATCTCTCACTTTAGGGCCGGGGCATTACAAAGCTTTATCGTCACATATTCATACTACTTTAAGGTGCATTAAATCAACACATGCAAGTATCAAAAGGAGACTCACGACATGCATGCATGCGTTGTAATTAATGCATCAGTAAACGCAAATTATTGAAATATATCGAGTGCAGTGCTTTGATGTGTCGCGTCAACTCGTACAAGACTGAGAAGTTTGATTACTACAACGGCCTCTCCCTCGCGGACTGAGCTCTGGTGCCTTAACTGCACCTGCCTTTGGCTGCATGACAGGTGGTCCACCCACCTATTGGGCCCACCTGTCATAGACGCAAAGGCGGGAGCAGTAAGTCAATGAAGCTGCGTCCCTCCCTCGCCCATGAGCGTGGTGGCTGGCAGGACTAGGAGAAGCTTTCGCCACACGCTCTCTCTCCCGCACGCGGTGGACATGCACCAGTTCAATCAGTGTCAGAGGGCCAGAAGCATACTGTAGTACTCCTCTACTGCAGTAGTACTCCATCATTGTTCGACTTCCCGAAGGGGCGAGGAGCCAAGCGCAGCCCGGACGCTCGTGTGGTAGTTTCATGTGTAGAGTAGTCTAGGATAGCATGTACCGTGCTTGTAAGCTTAAAAACATTGGGGTCGGCTCCATGCTATGAGGCCGTCTCGAAGCTTTTTTATTAGAATATTCTTCGGGCCCTACCTGCCATCCTGGTGACTGTAGTTTGCACGCTCATTTGGTCAAAGACAGGAATATATATTTTAATTCGTGGTGGGGTAAATGTTAGAGGTTGCAGCAAATATACTGTACACTGCGGGCCTTTCAGCCAAGTTTAGAGGCAACCATGTGGGGCCAGTGCTATGATGTGTCGCGTCAACTCGTACAACGAGGAGAAGCTTGATTTTACTACCACACGCCTTCTCCCTCGCCCATGCGCGTGGTGGCTCGCTGACGAGGACAGGCTTTTGTTTATAGTACTACAACAAGCTATCCCTCCCACTCGTGGTGGACAGACATGCAGCAGTGGATTCGATACTGTAGAAGCAGTAGTAGTAACATCATTGTTCGTCTTCTCGAAGAGGCGAAGAGCCAAGCACAACCCGAACGTGGCAGTTGCGAACCTTGGAGCACGCATATAGCCAGGCTCTTGCATGAGACAAAATTGCTATGTGAGCCCACTATTGTAGTACTTGCTAGTATAGCCCTGTAAACCAGAAAGCAATATTTGCCTTTCTAGATATTTCAACAAGTGACTAGACTACACCGAGACGGAGTACACATGGAGCAAAATGAGTGAATCTACATCGTAAATAAATACGTAGTTCTTTTGTTTTCCTCTCCGCCTTGGTCGCGGTGCACAATATTAAGTATACTAGTACTAACTAGTCTCTTTTTGACACGCATTTACATTTTTCTAACACAGTACAAACGCAAGCGCTCATATACACGTGCATACACTCACCCCTATGAACGCACACATGCACACCCTACCCCTATGAGCACCTCTGAAAGACTGAGCCGGCATACTCCCTCCTTTCCGGTTTATAGGGCTTATCTCAAAATTTTAATTTTCCCATTTTATAAGTCTCAATTTGGTTGTTCCCCATCACATGTTCAGATTTCAAGGTGCAATAAATCATTGCATGAAAGTATTAAGAGGAAATTGACCAATGCATGTACTTTATGCATGCATGCATTGCAATTAATGCATTGGTAAACACAATTTTTCAGGAAAACAAGCGCATTAATTGAGTGGTTTTGCAAACTACAAAAATTGTTCCACCACTCACCACCTACCTTGGTTGGTGAGATTTTTGAATTGAGCCCTATAAACCGGAAAGGAGGTAGTACTACCATCTTGAAATTTACGAAGTCACCATAGGCACCTCGTCATCGATGGGAACGTCTCCTGACACGCGATAGATCCGAGCGGCAGTCGCCTCCATAGGTGCTTGAATGCCAAGGAGGGAGAGGATAGCGGTTCCCGAGACGTTGAACGGTCAATGATGCATCCTCAATTACATGTAGAGGGAATTAATTGGAGAAGCAGAATAGAGCCAGCACGGTGTGAATGCAACAGAGTTTGGACTATCATATAAAGGCGCCCCACCACTCCAATCCATCAACTCCTAGTCTCCGCGCAACACTGCTCACTCCAATCCAAGACCAAGTGACCAGAAGCCACAAGCACCTATGGAGGCGATGGACGCGAGCCACAGTCGGCTGTGCCAAATCATCCAAGGCACCGACCTGCGGCCCCGCACCGCGCAGCATTTCCAGATGGTGCTGGCGACCGCCGGCATCGTAGCCCTTGCCGACGCCGGCTTCGCCTCTCGCATGGATGACATGATGGTCAACTCCATCCGCAAGTTCACCGCCATCAAGAAGCGCGCGGACGACCTTGCCGTAGTGCTCCAGCCCGCACGCCCAGGCTCCTCATTGCTTGCCACCCTCATCGGCCACCATGGTGACGAACTCTTTCAAGCCCTGGTGGCCTTGCAGGTGCCGGAGGTCGCGATGAAGAATGTGCACCTCGAGGCCGCGCTCACCGCGCAGCGCCTCGCCATGCAAGAAACCGTCGACCTGCACATCCACGTCTACGAGGAAATCATCTACATAGGCCACTACAAGGCCAGCGAGGACAGGAAGACATTGGCCTTCTTCCAGCGGCTGGAATCTTTGGACGCCATTGTTCAGAAGCACGTCGACCTGGCCACGAAAGCCGCTGCTACTTAGCCGCCGTTTGGTGGGCGCCTGCGCCCTGAGTCAAGGAGGTGGACATCGTCGATGGATGCATCTCTTCTTCTTGCCTCCTGTAACCAGCACTGCATCGCCTCGTGGCCTTAATGTTTTATTAGTATAGTACTCCCTCCGTTCCCAAATATAAGTCTTTCTAGAGATTCCAGCAAGTGACTACATACAGAGCAAAATGAGTGAATCTACACTCTAAAATATGTCTACATACATCCGTATGTTGTATTCCATTTGAAATATCTAAAAAGGCTTATATTTAGGAACGGAGGGAGTATATGGCATTTTTATTCCAGTCGTAACGTTTTCACTGTGAGGTGGGGCTGCAGTTGAGCAAACCGACCATCGGCAAATCCCCACCCCGCCCACCGGGCGTTGGCTGAGTTTAGAATTAGAAGAGAGAAACGAGGGAGAAGAGCAAGCTGTAGCACGGACGCTGTTGTCAGATGGGACTTGTGTTGATAGAATAGGAGTATTGAGCACTCGTACCTCTTTTTTTTGAGGGAAAAAGTAGTCGTATGTCTAGTACCACTAGTTGGGTGCGTGCGACCTGTACCTATCATCACTTTATGTCTCCTGTTCGAACCGCAGCTACGCTTCACCGTACATATTTTTTCACGCATTTATCCTCCTATATGTACTCCTAGGCTATTTCCACGTGCTCCCTTTCGCCGACATGTGGGACATAGAGCATCTGGGTCGTAGTGCATGCATGACTCGGAGCATATGCCGGGGTACTTTACATTTTAGACCTCACGAATTACATGCAAACCCCCTTCAGAAGAATAAATAAATAAATGAATTACTACATGAAACCAGAGCACGTTCATTAAATTTTGGACATAACACGTTTATAAAAAACGACCGGACCTAAACCAGTCTAAGGGCCTCTTTGATTCGCAGGATACTGAAAAAACTGGAATGGGGAAAGTATGATGGCGATGAACCGAGATGAGGAGAACTCTAACTCAGTTAGAGGTTAGAGTTAGATTCTAACCCTGAACTAACTCTAAACCAAAGAGGTGTATGGATGGCAGGTTAGATTGACAATAAATGTTCTTTCTCAATCATTTGACTACTTTGTGAAGGAAATATGCCCTAGAGGTAATAATAAAGTTATTATTTATTTCCTTATATCATGATAAATGTTTATTATTCATGCTAGAATTGTATTAACTGGAAACTTGATACATGTGTGAATACATAGACAAACAGAGTGTCACTAGTATGCCTCTACTTGACTAGCTCGTTGATCAAAGATGGTTATGTTTCCTAGCCATAGACATGAGTTGTCATTTGATTAACGGGATCACATCATTAGGAGAATGATGTGATTGACTTGACCCATTCCGTTAGCTTAGCACTCGATCGTTTTAGTATGTTGCTATTGCTTTCTTCATGACTTATACATGTTCCTATGACTATGAGATTATGCAACTCCCGTTTACCGGAGGAACACTTTGTGTGCTACCAAACGTCACAAGGTAACTGGGTGATTATAAAGGTGCTCTACAGGTGTCTCCGAAGGTACTTGTTGGGTTGGCGTATTTCGAGATTAGGATTTGTCACTCTGATTGTCGGAGAGGTATCTCTGGGCCCACTCAGTAATACACATCACTATAAGCCTTGCAAGCATTGTAACTAATGAGTTAGTTGCGGGATGATGTATTACGGAACGAGTAAAGAGACTTGCCGGAAACGAGATTGAACTAGGTATTGAGATACCGACGATCGAATCTCGGGCAAGTAACATACCGGTGACAAAGGAAACAACGTATGTTGTTATGCGGTTTGACCGATAAATATCTTCGTAGAATATGTGGGAGCCAATATGAGCATCCAGGTTCCACTATTGGTTATTGACCGGAGAGGTGTCTCGGTCATGTCTACATAGTTCTCGAACCCGTAGGGTCCGCACGCTTAACGTTACGATGACAGTTATATTATGAGTTTATATGTTTTGATGTACTGAAGGAGTTCGGAGTCCCGGATGAGATCAGGGACTTGATGAGTAGTCTCGAAATGGTCGAGACGTAAAGATCGATATATTGGACGACTATATTCGGACATCGGAAAGGTTCCAAGTGATTCGGGTATTTTTCGGAGTACCGGAGAGTTACGGGAATTCGTATTGGGCCTTAGTGGGCCATACGGGAAAGGAGAGAAAGGCCCCAAAGGGTGGCCGCACCCCTCCCCATGGACTTGTCCGAATTGGACTAGGGAGGGGGCGCCCCCTTCCTTTTTTCTCCTTCTCCCTTCCCTTTTCCTACTCCAACAAGGAAAGGAGGAGTCCAACTCCCGGTGGGAGTAGGACTCCCCCCTTGGCGCGCCCTCCTCCTTGGCCAGCCGCCTTCCCCTTGCTCCTTTATATACGGGGGCAGGGGGCACCCCATAGACACAACAATTGATCATTGATCTCTTAGCCGTGTGCGGTGCCCCCCTCCACCATATTACACCTCGATAATATCGTAGCGGTGCTTAGGCGAAGCCCTGCGTCGGTAGAACATCATCATTGTCACCACGCCGTCGTGCTGACGAAACTCTCCCTCAACATTCGGCTGGATCGGAGTTCGAGGGACGTCATCGAGCTGAATGTGTTTTGAACTCGGAGGTGCCGTGCGTTCGATACTTGATCGGTCAGATCGTGAAGACGTACGACTACATCAACTGCGTTGTGTTAACGCTTCTGCTTTCGGTCTACGAGGGTACGTGGACAACACTCTCCCATCTCGTTGCTATGCATCACCATGATCTTGCGTTTGCGTAGGAAATTTTTTGAAATTACTACGTTCCCCAACACTTTGGACCCTATTTCCTGCTGGATTTGGTGTGGCCGGCTCTTGTGTGGCCTCCTCCCGCTCACAATTGACATAAACGAACCATCTTTACAAATCAAGCATGCAAAACATGATAAATTTTACTTTGTCCATACAAATGAGATATCCCACTTAAACATACAAGTCGTCAATCAAGCTTCACAAAAGAAATACAGTCCATGAAACAAAGCATGGGCTAACTCATCACGGAAGTCATTCACGATAAGGAGGGAGCCCGGAGCTCCTGACGCACCCAGGGAGGAGCTCGTCATCATCGCTCTGGAGGAAGGCTCTGTAGATCCCAAGCCCTGGGAACCCCTCCGACGCCGGCGCTTGCGAGTTGAGGTCGACACCGGCATGGGTAGCAGGGCCACTTGCCGATGACTGCGAACCGAATCTTTGGGCCTCTAGAAATAATGCAAGCCTGAAACTGAAATACCTAGAAAGGTGAACTGAATCTTTGGGCCTCTAGAGATAATGCAAGCCTAAAACTGAAATACCTAGAAAGGTGAACTGAATCTTTGGACCTCTAGAAATAATGCAAGCCTGAAACTGAAATACCTAGAAAGGTGAACTGATTCTTTGGGCCTCTAGAAATAATGCAAGCCTGAAACTAAAATACTTAGAAAGGTGAACTGAATATTTGGGCCTCTAGAAAGATTTATTACCTCCTCAAGCAGCATCAAACAATTCCATGCGTGCACCACAAATCTATACCAAGTTTATCAGGATCTACTTTTCCAAATCAGAATTAGCGGTAGAGCGAGCAAGATCAATCATATGGCTGTGAGACAGAGAAGGAACGAACAAACTCACCCCTCTCGCGACCTCCGAGGTAGATCCCTGCCGCGCGCACGACAGAGGGAGAATAATGACCGGTGAAGGGGGAGCGGGGCGAGCTTCGAAGGCCGGAGGGAGAGGGCGGCCAGAGGAGGGCGGCGGAGGCCGAAGGGAGAGGGCGGCCGAAGGAGAGAGAGGGCGAGCGGCGGAGCGGCGCTTGGGCGAGCGGCCCGATGGGGAACAGAGAGGAGTCGTCCGAGGGGGGGCGGAGGGAGCGATCTGGTGCGGGCAGGGGAGATTTTTTTAGTTCTCTGTTAGTGGGCCCGAGGAGAACTAACCCAATTAGAACCTCTCCACCGGGCTAGTTTTTTTAGCTGGGTTAGAGCAAACTAGCTCAAACTAACCCCTCCTGTTTGGATAATTTGAGGCTATTTCAACCCAAACTAGCTCTAACTCAGGGATCCAAACAAAGAGGAGTAGTACTGTACATGCTACAGTCTGGACCATAGCACATTGTTTTTATGGCCATATCACCACATTGTTTTCTATTGCTGGTTCACTGGGCTGCCGTGGTTCGCACTCCTCTGACGTGAGTAGTAGTAGTACTAGTATATACCGCATGATTATTTGCTCCTTCTTACTACTACGTACTTCGCCGACATGTGGGAGAGCCAGCATCCAGGTCGACGTGTCATGCACCAGATTAGAGTGCGGAACAGAAGGGAGGCATCACCCCGGTCGTACCGCCCGTAATTCATGACTATAGTGAGTAGTCATATCACAAGTCTTTCCAGCAGTAACGCGCCGTCAAATCGCACAGCCCGACCGTTCCAGCAGTAAGTAAGTTGAATCCGCTACTCTATCCCCCTCCTCGCCTCTATGTCAAACCGCCTACGCGAAAACTATAGCGCGTACTGCCCGGGAAAAGCCCCGCCCTCAACTTTTGACTACGCGAAAATAGTTCGAGCTTGTTCGTTCTATATAAATACTAGTACTGTATATTTATTCACCCGTGGGGTTGTTCAATGAATGGAGGTCCGGGGAGCACAAGTGAACAATACTACTACTAGTAGTAAGTAGGAGTCGTACAGTTAGTCACCTTAAATAGAGAGTTTCTTTTCTTTAATGCCACATACACAAATTGAAACGCTTGTTGTGGAGAGAAAAAGATAATCACTCCACTATATATGTACGCAGGGGCCTGAGCGCTTGCTTTACTAGTGTTGCTCTCTTCATTCTCTCATCCTCTCCAGATCTAAACAAGACAGCGGTAGCGACATTTTCTCTCTACTCACCGCTGGTCACAGATCCGGCCAGATCCCTTCGGCCGGTGTGTGTAGAGGACTAGGTGCATCGTTCACGCGGTCATCGCGAGGGAGGAAACCCACAGCTGCCGGAGGGGCCCGATCCTCTGCTCGTGTCGTTCTCTCCAACACAGTGCCGGCTCGGGAGGTCCTCCGACCCTTCTTCCTCCCTACCTTATTATGCGCAGATCCAACGTGCCGCCGCCGACATCCCGACGACCCTCAGGTATAAGTTCTTCGAAAGCGGCCTTGCTCTACTGCCCCAGCTCCCCACGTGTCTGCATGTGCATCTTTTTCTACTCCCATCAGCTCTTCCGAAGCCACCTAAATTTTTAGTATTATTAGAGGTAAAGCTACTTCATGCATTCGAATCTAGGACTTGGTTCAAACAACGAAGAAAGGGGGGAAAGTTGTAGCATGAATCTAGGACTTGATTCAAAGAGGAAATAATAGGGTGAAAGTAGTAGAGACCGGATACCCAACCGGTCTCTTGGTTGAAAAGGAATGGGAAAACGCAGTACAAACTGGATAAGGAACTTATCTATTATTGGTTGAAAAAAGGATAGAAAGTGGCGGCTGGTGCACAAGTCAACAGAGTATGTCCAGGATTAGATTTGCTGCCCTCACATAGTAAAAGGTCTCCAGGATTAGATTTGCTGCCCTCACATAGTAAAAGGTCTCCAGGATTAGATTTGCTGCCCTCACATAGTAAAAGGTCTCCAGGATTAGATTTGCTACCCTCACAGAGCATGAACAAACTCGGCATCACCACTTTATGCCTCCTTGTAGGTACATTGTGCTGATGCGTCCACTATCGCATGTCCTTATACCAACCTTTTGCTATTGTTAATGTAAGGGCGCATGTAAAATGAAGCGATCACACTGTTACCTTAAGGACATGTTGCTACCTCTTGAGCACTGCGTTGGCTTTCCCTTGAAGAGGAAAGGGTGATGCAGCAAAGTAGCGTAAGTATTTCCCTCAGTTTTTGAGAACCAAGGTATCAATCCAGTAGGAGGCCATGCACAAGTCCCTCACACCTACACAAACAAATAAATCCTCGCAACCAACGCGATAAGGGGTTGTCAATCCCTACACTGTCACTTAGGAGAGTGAGATATGATAGATATGATAAGATAATATTTTTGGTATTTTTATGATAAAGATGCAAAGTAAAATAAAAGGCAATAAAAATAACTAAGTGTTGGAAGATTAATATGATGGAAAATAGACCCGGGGGCCATAGGTTTCACTAGTGGCTTCTCTCGAGAGCATAAGTATTTACCGTGGGTGAACAAGTTACTGTTAAGCAATTGACAGAATTGAGCATAGTTATGAGAATATCTAGGTATGATCATGTATATAGGTGTCACGTCCGAGACAAGTAGACCGACTCTTGCCTGCATCTACTACTATTACTCCACACATCGACCGCTATCCAGCATGCATCTAGAGTATTAAGTTCATAAGAACAGAGTGACGCTTTAAGCAAGATGACATGATGTAGAGGGATAAACTCATGCAATATGATATAAACCCCATCTTGTTATCCTCGATGGAAACAATACAATACGTGCCTTGCTGCCCCTACTGTCACTGGGAAAGGACACTGCAAGATTGAACCCAAAGCTAAGCACTTCTCCCATTGCAAGAAAGATCAATCTAGTAGGCCAAACCAAACTGATAATTTGAAGAGACTTGCAAAGATAACCAATCATACATAAAAGAATTCAGAGAAGATTCAAATATTGTTCATAGATAAACTTGATCATAAACCCACAATTCATTGGTCTCAACAAACACACCGCAAAAGAAGATTACATCGAATAGATCTCCACGAGAGAGGGGGAGAACATTGTATTGAGATCCAAAAAGAGAGAAGAAGCCATCTAGCTAATAACTATGGACCCGAAGGTCTGACTACTCACACATCATCGGAGAGGCTATGGTGTTGATGTAGAAGCCCTCCGTGATCGATGCCCCCTCCGGCAAAGCTCCGGAACAGGCCCCAAGATGGGATCTCAGAGGTACAGAAGGTAGCGGCGGTGGAATTAGGTTTTTTTGGCTCCGTATCTGGTAGTTTGGGGGTACGTAGGTATATATAGGAGGAAGGAGTACGTCGGTGGAGCAACAGGGGGCCCACGAGGGTGGAGGGCGCGCCTGGGGGGTAGGCGCGCCCCCTACCTCGTGCCTCCTGGTTGATGTCTTGACGTAGGGCCAAGTCCTCTGGATCACGTTCGTTCCGAAAATCCCGTTCCCGAAGGTTTCATTCCTTTTGGACTCCGTTTGATATTCTTTTTCTGCGGAACTCTGAAATAGGCAAAAAACAGCAATTCTGGGCTGGGCCTCCGGTTAATAGGTTAGTCCCAAAAATAATATAAAAGTGTATAATAAAGCCCAATAATGTCCAAAACAGAATATAATATAGCATGGAACAATCAAAAATTATAGATACGTTGGAGATGTATCAAGCATCCCCAAGCTTAATTCATGCTCGTCCTCGAGTAGGTAAATGATAAAAACAGAATTTTTGATGTGGAATGCTACTTGGCATAATTTCAATATAATTCTTCTTATTGTGGCAATGAATGTTCAAATTTGATATGATTCAAGATAAAAGTTTAATGTTGACATAAAAACAATAATACTTCTAGCATACTAACTAAGCAATTATGTCTTATCAAAATAACATAGCCAAAGCAAGTTATCCCTACAAAATCATATAGTCTCACTATGCTCCATCTTCCCCACACAAAATATTCATATCATGTACGACCCCGGTTTTAGCCAAGCAATTGGTTCATACTTTTGACACGCTTCACCGTTTTCAACTCTTACGCAATACATGAGCGCAAGCCATGGATATAGCACTATGGTGGAATAAGGTATAATGGTGGGGGTTATGTGGGAAGGCAGAAAAGGAGAAAGTCTCACATCAACGAGGATAATCAACGGGCTATGGAGATGCCCATCAATTGATGTTAATGCGAGGAGTAGGGATTGCCATGCAATGGATGCACTAGAGCTATAAGTGTATGAAAGCTCAAAAAGAAACTAAGTGGGTGTGTATCCAACTTGCTTGCTCAGGAAGACCTCGGGCATTTGAGGAAGCCCGTCATTGGAATATACAAGCCAAGTTCTATAATGAAATTTCCCACTAGTATATGAAAGTGACAAAATGAGAGACTCTCTATTGTGAAGATCACGGTGCTACTTTGAAGCACAAGTGTGGTAAAAGGATAGTAACATTGTCCCTTCTCTCTTTTTCTCTCATTTTTTTTATTTGGGCCTTTTCTCTTCTTCTTTTTTATGGCCTCTCTTTTTTAGTCCGGAGTCTCATCCCGACTTGTGGGGGAATCACAGTCTCCATCATCCTTTCCTCACTTGGGAAAATGCTCTAATAATGATGATCATCACACTTTTATTTACTTACAACTCATGAATTACAACTCAATACTTAGAACAAAATATGACTCTATATGAATGCCTCCGGCGGTGTACCGGGATATGCAATGAATCAAGAGTCACATGTATGAAAGAATTATGAATGGTGGCTTTTGCCACAAATACTATGTCAACTACAAGATCATGCAAAGCAATATGACAATAATGGAGCGTGTCATGATGAATGAAACGGTGGAAAGTTGCATGGCAATATATCTCGGAATGGCTATGGAAATGCCATAATAGGTAGGTATGGTGGCTGTTTTGAGGAAGATATAAGGAGGTTTATGTGTGATAGAGCGTATCATATCACGGGGTTTGGATGCACCGGCGAAGTTTTTACCAACTCTCAAGGTGAGAAAGGGCAATGCGCGGTACCGAAGAGGCTAGAAAATTGCGGAAAGGTAAGTGTGCGTATAATCCATGGACTCACATTAGTCATAAAGAACTCATATACTTATTGCAAAAATTTATTAGCCCTCGAAGCAAAGTACTACTACGCATGCTCCTAGGGGAAGGGTTGGTAGGAGTTAACCATCGCGCGATCCCGACCACCACACAAAGGAAGACAATCAACAAATACTTCATGCTCCGACTTCGTTACATAACGGTTCACCATACGTGCATGCTACGGGAATCACAAACTCCAACACATGTATTTTTTTCAATTCCACAATTACTCAACTAGCACAACTATGATATTACCACCTTTATATCTCAAAACAATTATCAAGAAAATTTCTCATGATATTAATTAAAGAAAATTGCCATGCTATTTTAAGACTCTAAAAATAATATAAGTGAAGCATGAGAGATCAATAGTTTCTATAAAACAAATCCACCACCGTGCTCTAAAAGATATAAGTGAAGCACTAGAGCAAAACTATATAACTCAAAAGATATAAGTGAAGCACATAGAGTATTCTAATAATTTCTGAATCATGTTTGTCTCTCTCAAAAGGTGTCTACAACAAGGATGATTGTGGTAAACTAAAAAGAAAAGACTCAAATTATACAAGACGCTCCAAGCAAAACACATATCAGGTGGTGAATAAAAATATAGCTCCAAGTAAAGTTACCGATGGAAGTAGATGAAAGAGGGGATGCCTTCCGGGGCATCCCCAAGCTTTGGATTTTAGGTGTCCTTAGATTATCTTGGGGTGCCTTGGGCATCCCCAATCTTAGGCTCTTGCCACTCCTTGTTCCATAATCCATCAAATCTTTCACCCAAAACTTGAAAACTTCACAACACAAAACTCAACAGAAAATCTCGTGAGCTCCGTTAGCGAAAGAAAACAAAACACCACTTCAAGGTACTGTAATGAACTCATTCTTTATTTATATTGGTGTTAAACCTAATGTATACCAACTTCTCTATGGTTTATAAACTCTTTTATTAGACATAGATTCATCAAAATAAGCAAACAACACACGAAAAATAGAATCTGTGAAAAACAGAACAGTCTGTAGTAATCTGTAACTAACGCAAACTTCTGGAACTCCAAAAATTCAGCCAAAATAGGACGACCTAGACAATTTGTTTATTGATCAGCAGCAATTGGAATCAATATTTTATCACGTTCTGGTGATTTTTAACAATTATTTTTGTGAAAAGAAAGTTTCTGGAATTTTCAGCAAGATCAAATAACTATCATCCAAGAAGATCCTATAGGTTAAACTTCGCACAAACACTAATTAAAACATAAAAACACATCTAACAAGAGGCTATATCAAAGATTTATTCCTAAACAGAAGCAAAAATAATAAAAAAACTAAAAAAAAAAATTGGTTGCCTCCCAACAAGCGCTATCGTTTAACGCCCCTAGCTAGGCATAGATAATTTTAATGATGCTCGCATGAGAGACAAGAATTGAAGCACAAAGAGAGCATCATGAAACACGTGACAAACACATCTAAGTCTAACATACTTCCTATGCATAGGCATCTTATAGGCAAACAAATTATCATAGCAAGCAAAAACTAGCATATGCAAGGAAGCGGAAAGAAACAATAGCAATCTCAACATAACGAGAGGTAATTTATTATCATGAAAATTTCTACGACCATATTTTCCTCTCTCATAATAATTACATGTGGGATCATAAGCAAATTCAACAAAATAGCTATCACATAAAATATTTTCAACACGATCCACATGCATGCAAAGTTGACACTCTTCCGAAATAGTGGGATTAACATTAACTAAAGTCATGATCTCTCCAATCCCACTTTTATTAAAAATTTCATAAGATTGAATATTCTCCAAATATGTGGGATCTAAAGTTGACACTCTCCAAACCCACTTTCAATATTATTGCAAACAATATTATCAATCTCATATTCATCATGGGGATTAAATAAATTTTCAAGATCATAAGAAGAATCACCCCAATCATGATCATTGCAACAAGTAGTAGACATAGCAAAACCAGCATCCCCAAGCTTAGGGTTTTGCATATTATTAGCACAATTGACATCAAGAGAATTTATAGTAAAATCATTGAAATCATGCTTTTCATCGAGGGAACTATCAAGCATGGGTGAAATAGCAACAATCTCATTTTTAACATAAGGAACTATAGCAAATTCGTCTTCATAAATATTGGCATCATGGCCACAAGAATAGCAAGCATCATGTTCATCAAGGGATATTTCAACCAAATCATCGGAATCATCATTATCTATAGATTCATGCATATCATTATTTTCTTCCAAAGCAACGGTCATTCTTTCAATAAATTCTTGGACATAGACATTATGAGCAAAGTTTTCATTGCAATATTTAAGTATGACGAAATTTTCAGATTTGTTGAGAGTAAAATCATACTTCTCAATCAAAGAAGCAACTTCATGAGCACCCTTAAAAATGACAAATTCTTCAATTTGTTCGATATCATAGTAGCTATAAACACCCTTTGCATAAGAAGATAAGATTTCATTATCATTGAACTCACATAGGTAGGGAAGGTGTTTTTTAGGGTTCTTAGAGCAACAAGTAGAATCACAAATTTCACAAAGATTCCAAGCATAGCATAGCAAACTATTTATATGATACCATAAGAGCTTCCCTTTTTCAGACAAACGATGACGCACAAAATGAGCATGCTCATCTAAAGATTTCCCATCAACTAGGCTAGTTGGCGTTTCAGCACGAGCGCATAAGGATCGAAGATTATCCAAGTAGAACACTTTAAGTGGATCCATATCAATAGATTTTCAGCAAGCAAAGATGCAAGCATATAGAAGGCACAAGGAAACACAAACAAACATACATACGGGAAGAAGGCGAATGAAAAAGAGAGGGCGAACAAAACGGCAAGGGTGAAGTGGGGGAGAGGAAAACGAGAGGCAAATGACAAATAATGTAATGCGGGAGATAAGGTTTTGTGATGGGTACTTGGTATGTTGACTTTTGCGAAGACCTCCTCGGCAACGGCGCCAGAAATCCTTCTTGCTACCTCTTGAGCACTGCGTTGGTTTTCCCTTGAAGAGGAAAGGGTGATGCAGCAAAGTAGCGTAAGTATTTCCCTCAGTTTTTGAGAACCAAGGTATCAATCCAGTAGGAGGCCACGCACGAGTCCCTCGCACCTACACAAACAAATAAATCCTCGCAACCAACGCGATAAGGGGTTGTCAATCCCTACACGGTCACTTACGAGAGTGAGATCTGATAGATATGATAAGATAATATTTTTGGTATTTTTATGATAAAGATGCAAAGTAAAATAAAAGGCAATAAAAATAACTGAGTGTTGGAAGATTAATATGATGGAAAATAGACTCGGGGGCCATAGGTTTCACTTGTGGCTTCTCTCGAGAGTATAAGTATTTATGGTGGGTGAACAAATTACTGTTAAGCAATTGACAGAATTGAGCATAGTTATGAGAATATCTAGGTATGATCATGTATATAGGCATCACGTCCGAGACAAGTAGACCGACTCCTGCCTGCATCTACTACTATTACTCCACACATCGACCGCTATCCAGCATGCATCTAGAGTATTAAGTTCATAAGAACAGAGTGACGCTTTAAGCAAGATGACATGATGTAGAGGGATAAACTCATGCAATATGATATAAACCCCATCTTGTTATCCTCGATGGCAACAATACAATACGTGCCTTGCTGCCCCTACTGTCACTGGGAAAGGACACCGCAAGATTGAACCCAAAGCTAAGCACTTCTCCCATTGCAAGAAAGATCAATCTAGTAGGCCAAACCAAACTGATAATTCGAAGAGACTTGCAAAGATAACCAATCATACATAAAAGAATTCAGAGAGGATTCAAATATTGTTCATAGATAAACTTGATCATAAACCCACAATTCATCGGTCTCAACAAATACACCGCAAAAGAAGATTATATCGAATAGATCTCCACGAGATAGGGGGATAACATTGTATTGAGATCCAAAGGAGAAGAAGCCATCTAGCTAATAACTATGGACCCGAAGGTCTGAGGTAATGTACTCACACATCATCGGAGAGGCTATGGTGTTGATGTAGAAGCCCTCCATGATCGATGCCCCTCCGGCGGAACTCCGGAACAGGCCCCAAGATGGGATCTCACGGGTACAGAAGGTTGCGGCGGTGGAATTAGGTTTTTTTGGCTCCGTATCTAGTAGTTTGAGGGTACATAGGTATATATAGGAGGAAGGAGTACGTCGGTGGAGCAACAGGGGGCCCACGAGGGTGGAGCGCGCGCCTGGGGGGTAGGCGCGCCCCCCTACCTCGTGCCCTCCTGGTTGATGTCTTGACGTAGGGTCCAAGTCCTCTGGATCACGTTCGTTCCGAAAATCACGTTCCCGAAGGTTTCATTCGGTTTGGACTCCGTTTGATATTCTTTTTCTGCGAAACTCTGAAATAGGCAAAAAATAGCAATTCTGGGCTAGGCCTCCGGTTAATAGGTTAGTCCCAAAAATAATATAAAAGTGTATATTAAAGCCCAATAATGTCCAAAACAAAATATAATATAGCATGGAACAATCAAAAATTATAGATACGTTGGAGACATATCACATGTCTAACTAGTGTTATTGTTAATCTAATGCCTCCAGTGATATTATGCAATTAAACTGTGTTACAAATGGTACTCCTGATGTTTTCCCCAGTACGATAAGTAAGTTGCTCCTTTGTGCTGCTGAGTGTCCTGGTGTCCCCACGGTCCCATGCCCTTAAACCAACTCTTTAGCTGCTGTTGATTTACTGTATTTGGTAAACAAGCAATGCCACCATTAAAGTAATCCCATATTTGACGAATGTCATTGTTGATCGTAATGCTTCTGGTAACATGAAGCATTGCTGACGTTTTAAAATTTCTACTATCCTTGCGTGATTGCCATGAACATAATTAAGATGCTTCTTTTCATTTCGTGTATGTTTCGTATATTCTTATTGACCAACAACTGTTTACT
This sequence comes from Triticum aestivum, assembly GCF_018294505.1. Classification (NCBI taxonomy): domain Eukaryota; kingdom Viridiplantae; phylum Streptophyta; class Magnoliopsida; order Poales; family Poaceae; genus Triticum; species Triticum aestivum. The sequence goes on from NC_057799.1 coordinate 510,698,751, forward strand.
TTCTATCTTTTTGTGCATATAGGGATATCCATTTCACCTTGTTGCTATTGTGACCTTTTGGTGAACTGCACAAAACACTTTTCTTTGGAATGAGTGTCTTGTGCAGTTCAACTAAAATGTCACGTGGGCAACATCTCTCAATTTTGGTGGAGCTGCACAAAATGGTGATTGGAGTTTCCAAAATCTCAGTCAAATTCTGCTGGTAATCTCGTGCAACATTTTATTAGCCTTTGCAAGATGAGCCATCACTGTCACCACAATGGCACTTTATTTTAGTGGAACTGCACAAAAGGATAAGCAAATTATAGTTGCACCTTACATGAGTCGGACTACCAACCTTAATGTTCCTCAATTTTAGTGCAACTAGTAAAGAAGAACCTGCCAGCTCATGAGAGCAAGTACTTCTTGCTAGCTGAATGATGCAATCTTTGCTTCATTTCAGGTGGACTGCAGAAAAAGGCGCATGAATTGAATCATGGAACTCTAGACTGGCCTCATCCGAGTGGAGCTGCAGGTTGAGTTCAAGGAGTGCCATTATTATAGTAATCATGCTCTTCTTATTTGTGTCGTGCAAACAGGAATACTCAACTACAGATGTTGTGACGGTCAAGAGCATTCGCCAAGTTCTTGGGTTGTATGACACGGCTAGCCAAGATGGATTTAATCCCGATATTCACTTTATGAAAAGGCTCTAATGGGTTGGTTTTGAATCTTGCAAGCTGGGAATCAATGAGATGTGTAGGCATCTTTGTTGTACTTATTATTTGATTCTTATTTGATGGTTCTGAATCTTGCAAGCTGGGAATCAATGAGATGTCTAGGCATCTTTGTTGTACTTACTATTTGGATCTTATTTGTAGGTTCTGAATCTTGCAAGCTGGGAAACACGGCATGATGATGCAGAGGACAACAACCACAACAACCATCTGTGTGAAAGTGCGACAAATGTGCTGATCGTGTGCGTCCTGAGAATAATAATTCTAATTGTTGTGCATGTTGATCCTATGGCACTGATAGAACGAGCCAATGCATTTCTTTTTTTAAGAATAAATTTCTATTGAAGCTAATTAAATTTAAGTAAAGTGACCACTAACACTTGTTATTACAGTACCAATACAGACCCGCTCGTGAACCGATGTGTGGCCGGAGTAGGTTTCTTAATGGAGGTGTTTGAATGCGTCGAGGGTGCATCTTCTGCCGGGCGTGCAGCGGGCGAGGGAGGGGTAGTAACTGTTGTCGCCTGTACACACTCAGTTTACTGTTGAATCCAGTTCCCCAAGAGCTGCAAAATGAACTGCTGTCGCCGCCTACCCACTCGTTCACTTGAAGAGACTCCAATGGCGATCCGAGGGGTGAGCCTGCTGGATATGGACTTCAGCAAGGAGTTCACCTTTGAGTTCGCCGTTCAGTCCCATGGCTGCACCAAGTTGAATGTGATGTACACAAACGATCCGGACTCGGTGAAGCTCTGCCTCGCCGAGTTCAAGTAGTTCCTACAGGACGAGAAAGCACAAGGTCGCAGGACTGGACCTTGTGCCCATCCATTCATCTCCTGAGAGGGACTAGCGGATCGCCGTCGCCCAGGTATGTGTGCGGGACGAGGTTCTCGTCTACCACTGCTGTAGGGCCATCAAAGGTTCTGGAGCATTCGCCTGTTTCATTGGCAGTGCCGACTGCACCTTCGCTACGGTGGAGAGAAGGAAGAACGCGACGATTCGGCCATCTGGTACAACAAGCTTGTCGACATCCAGAAGCAATACAAGATCATCGGCAATGGGCAGGAGAAGGACTCCGTGGTTGACCTCGCCGAGACCATCATCGACCCCTGATACGCCAACATGAAAGAAGACAATGATACCAAGGACCTGAACATGTGGGAGGTACCTCTGAATCTAGCCTACATAACATACGCGGCCAAGGACGCATACGCATGCTACGACATGTACAGGCGAATCTTGGACATGAGGGTGTATCTGCTTCCCGTAACCGATGGGTACACGGACAGCTGCAGCGTCATGATCAAGCATGCCAGGAAGGTCTATATGTTGTACTTTATCTGTTTAAGCACCTTTATTTATGAGTGTTTCATGCATGCATTAGCCTATGTGTGGTAATTATCTGTTTTGTCCGAAATATTTCTTTTAAGAACCCATTAACCTGTTTGCTTTTTTTAGTGGCTATTTGTTTATGTATGTAACTAGTTCACTCGTCTGTTTCAAACAAAAAACTAGTTCACTCAGCTGCCGTGCTTTGAATATCCTTCCTCCCAACATATTCCCCTTCTCAGGTGGACCCAGCAGGTCCAGTACACAGACATATGGGACCAACCACCTATCCATTTGTATTTCTTTATTTTGTTCAATCTTTTGTCCTTTTCCTATACAACGGCTGGCCATCATAGCCTATGGCGTTGGCCAGGCCATCCCTCTACTCCCACACATTGTCCGGCAGCGGCAGCTCCACCGGCCCACCCTGCACCCGAACAAGTCAACCATCATACTCCCCTCCGCCTGCGTCTTCCCCCGCTCCGGTTCATTTGGTCCGAGATCTCGATGTCGTCCTCTGCCTTGGTGCTCTCGCTGCAGCGCCGCCTTCTGTCGTTCCAAACATGGTCAGCAAAACAAGAGGAATCGGGAGACAACTGTTCGTCGAGAGGCTGACAGTCCCGGGCCCACCAGGTCCATGGCCTAGGTTTTGTTGTTTAACATGGGCAGCCCACGACATGTTTCAACATTTTTTGGATCCAGCAGGTATCAAGCGGCCTCTGGGCCTCCCAACCTAGCTTGTCAATAACATCAGCAGCCCAAGTTATGTTTGTTTTTTCAAGACGACGCACAACTCAGTTCTATTTTTCTACAAGAATGCAAAACTGAACCTATGTTTTCTATAAGAATGCAAAACTGAACCTATATTTATGTCTTATTTTATTACATATATATAATAGAAACAACATAAGGTTCTGTTAAACCTGTCGTTCGTCCAACCATTTTATAGACCTTCCCACTTCCTTTATTTTTTGTTTTCATTAGTCCTATATCTGAATTTTCTCCCACTTTCTTTTTCGATGTAAACTGAGTTTTCTCCTAGTACTTTTCCCTAGAACCAACTCAACTGTCCCACGTCTAGCACAAAAAATAATAATACCCCACGTCCTATTAACTCATCAAATTAAAATGATATTTTATTTCGTAAATTGAAAGTTCTTACAAAATAATAATAATTGTTTATATATAACTTGGCAAGTTAACTCCTAGTGATTGCGTAGATAAGCTTGCAAAGATTTTACTGACCAATGCAGTAATAGACGTGCAATCATGTGTTTATGTTTTTGTAACATTTCTCCGTCCAGCCCAACATGATATTTTCACCCAGCCCAGCAAGTCCGCGAATTTCGAGAAAAATGCAAATGGGCTTTAAATTCTACCATATATATATAAACGAGCTGCATAGATGCTACATCATTGTTTCACCCAGCCCACAAAAATGGACTAAAAAATACAAATGGACTAGCTGACATGTGGGCCAGTAGGTCGAAGCCTAAGCAAGGCGTTGGATTTACATCCAACGGCCGACATTCTTCTTCAATCTCTCGTCTTCTTCCCCCAGCGCTGCCGGGACCGCCTGCTCCAGCCTCCGGCGTCCAGCGGTGTTCTTTTGCGCGCCTCGCAGCGAAACGCTACCCCGCCGACGGCCAGGCCAACCCTCCACTCCGCACCTCCTGTTATTCTCTGCCGAGTGTAGGCCCACCCCGCACCCGAACCAGTCAAGTTTCCCACTCCTCTCCGTCTGCGACTCCACTGCCATGTCTTCCCCATCTCCGGGGCGTTCCAGTCTGGGGCCTCGCCGTCGTCCACCGCCTCGCGGCGTTCAGCGCGGCGTGGTCAAACAAACGAGAGTCATCGGAAGAGTACTGTATGTAGAGAGCCTGACGGCTGGGACCCACGAGGTCCATTGTCACACGCAAGGAAAATTCCTCCTTATTAAGCTGTTTCCTCCCCCTGACAGCTGGGACCCACCGGCTGTATCTTTGCACGGAAGGAACTGCCTCCTTGTTATGCGAAAAAACTATTCCTCCCGATGACAGCTAGGACCCGGCATATTTGGTGGCTGACTTGTGGGCCTACTAAGCAGACGTGTACGCAGGGCTTTGTCAACTTAATCAACGAATGATTCTAGCAGCCGGACCGTTGGATGTTAATCCAACAGCCGTGCTCCTTCTTCAACCTCTGTTCTTGCTCCTGTCTCCCGTGGGCGGCAGTGCTGCCACGCACCCGAAACAGTCAAGTGTCCCACTCGTCTCCACCTGCGACTCCACTGTCGCGTCTTCCCCATCTCTGGGTCGTTCCGGTCTAGGGCATCGCCGTCGTTCACCGGCCATGGTTCGCTCAGCATGGTGTGGTCAACGTGATCAACAACCGAGAGTCTTTGGAAGATGGCTGTACGTGAGAGGCTGACACTGGGGACGCACCACGCCCATGGATGCATGCATGCAACTGCATCCTTTTTACCCTGAAAAATAATGTTTTCTCCCCCTGACTGCTGGGACCCACCAGCTACATCTTCGCACACAAGGAAGTGCGTCCTTATTACGGGCAAAAAAATCCCCCCTGCCAACTGGGACCCAGGAGCTATATCTTTGCACGCAAGGAAGTGCGTCCTTATCCTCCCTGACAGCTGGGACCCACCCGGTCAAAGCGTACGTAGCGTTGTCATTCTGGCCGCGAACGTGTACGTACATACGATCGGTCTGTCTGCAGGCTGTAGCGATGAACCATGGCCATGTAAGGAAGGGCATGTGTCGTAGTAGAGGCGTGCATGTAGCATGTACACGTATGTACAGCCAGGGTGCAAGAAATTAAATACGGCCACGTACGTACATATGGGCGAGGTCTTGAACGCCTACTCGCGCATACGTACGACCAGGGCTCATGTACATGGCTGGGTTGGAACGGAGAAACTGCGTCGTCATCGTGTTCATGGGGAGGCAACCGGCTGGGTCAGAACGGAATGCGTCGTCATGTTCATCGGGAGCCAACTGGCTTGGACAGAAAATCCGATGGAAATAAGGTTTGGCATACCGCAGAACAGATGAAACAGCCTTGTGTTCGACTGGCCACGGTCGAAACGGGATCCTGTTCATCGGGAGGGGTCTGGCGTACTGCAAAACGGAGGAAACGGACTTCTCTTGGACCTCCTACGGTCGAAACGGGGTCCTGTTGATCGGGAGGGGTGTGGCGTACCGCAAAATGGAGGAAATGGACTTGTGTTGGAGCACTATGGTCGAAACGGGGGTCCTGTTCATCGGGAGGGGTGTGGCGTACTGCAAAACGGGACTCCACGGGATACTGTTCATCTCCACCGTCGACCTCCTCCAGCCTTCACGGGCTACTGTTCATCCACCGTCGACCTCCTCCGGCCTCCACCCGCGACTATTCATCCACGGGCTCCTGTCCATCTAGCCTCCACCGGCTACTGTTCAACCAGCCCTCTCCACGGGGTCCTGTTCAACCACCCCTCCACGAGCTACTGTTCATCCAGCCCTCCACCGGCTACTAATCAACCAGCCCTCCACAGGGTCGTCCTGTTCATCCAGCCCTCCACGGGTGTGACGCCCGGATATTTAAGCTACAGTGAACCTCTGCTAATGATGCCATGTCACCTCGATTACTGTTGCTAATCTCGCGTTAGTTCGAAACTGGTTCGAATTCAAATTTAAAATCAAGTCAAACAGTTAGAGTTTTCAAAAGTCAAAACTAAAATGTTCTAAATGTGACAAATAATTCATGGGTAATATTGGTGGAGGAACCACATTTTTATAAGATAGTTAAATGCACTCAGGTAATTAAAACAATAGCTAAAACATTAATAAAATGCCTTTTATAAATTATATAATATTAAGACATCTTAATTGGGGGTCAAACTTTTTGTGGCAGTGGGTTTAAAGATAATACTAATTTAGAAGTTTGTTTTGTATTTCAGTTAAACTAAAATACATTAAGGACTAAAAGAAAACAAATAAATAGAAAAGAAATTAAACAAAAGGGAAAAACAAAATACAAAAAAAGGGGAAAAGGGAACCCTTGCCTCCCAGGCCAGGCCGTTAGCCCAGCTGGCCACCCCATCCCCCCTTATGCCCCCGAAACCCTAACCCCCTCCCACAGTCGCCCCACTTCCCCTCCCCACGATCCCCACGTCTATCTTCCCTTCCCCGATCTAGAGCGGGCTCGGGGGAACGGACCTCCCCAAGGCGCCCTGACCTCGTCGACCTTCCCCGCCGCCTCGACGCCGCGCGGAACGCCTCCACCACGGCCACCTTGTCGTCGACCCCGTCACCGCCTCTCCGTCCTCTCCGTCGTCGCCTCGTCCCCGTCCTCCTCCCCGTCGGCCTGCCTCCCCACCGCACGTCGTCTTCGACCTCCTCTCCGAGCACCGCTGCCCGAACCCCTACAGCCCCCGGTGAGGACCCCGGTCCTCCTCTCTCCCTTCGCTCCCCTGCTCACCGCGCCGACCACCTGCGCCCGCCCACACGATGCGCGCACGCCCCGTGCACCCTGTTGCGCGCCTAGCAACACTCGACCGCGGCTCGCGCGTGCTCACTGCTGGTACTCACGGCCTCGCCCACGCCTACAGCCACCGTGCTCATGCCCCGTTCGCCCCTCCTCGCCCTCGGAGCGCCCCCACGCGCTCCCGTGCATCCCGCGCCGGACTCACGCCCTTCAGCCGCTAGCTCGCGCCCGTCGTCGCCCGTCCGCTCCCTGTGGCTGCTCTAGCTTGCAGCCGCAGCTGCTTTCGGCTCGTCCGCTAGCCCCGTGCGGCCGCCTCTGTCCCGTGGCTCGCCGCCGTGCTCGCTCCCCGCACCGCCGCCTCGCACCCTGCCTCGTCTCCGCTCGCCGTGTCCTTCCTCTCGCGCGAGGCCTTGCCACGCTGAACGCCCGTCACCGCTTGCTCCGCCCTGTCGCGGTCCCTCCCGTGGCGCCGCCCTCCGCCGCCTCCCTTGGCCGGCGTCGTGGGCGCCGGCGGCCTCGCCACGCCCGTGGCTGGCGCCCCCCCTGCTTGTCGATCTGGGCGCTCGCCTAGTCGGGCGCCGCCGCCCGCGCCCGCTAACCGCTCCGCCCCATTAGGCCTTTGGCCCTATGACAAACGGGGCCTAGCCCAGAACGTTTTATAAAAAAATAATTAAATAAATAATTAACTAATTAAAAATAATTAAAATATTAATTAATTAATCAATTAATTAGAGAATTAATTAACTTACTTAATCCTGTTTAATTAACCTAAATAGCTAATTAGCCAAATTAACTATTGTTAATTATCTAAACAGTCAATGACATGCGGGACCCACACGTCAGATTGACCCAGTCAACGCCCTGTTGACTGCTGACATCATGCTGACGTCATGATGACGTCAGCATACACTATTCTGGATAATGTGGAATTAAATTAATTACATAAATTCTAAAAATGATTTAAAACTTTAGAAAATCATATAAAATAAATCGTAGCTCAGATGAAAATACTTTCTACATGAAAGTTGCTCAGAACGACGAGACGAATCTGGATACGCAGCCCATTCGTCCACCACATATACCTAGCATAGCAAATGTGCAACAATCCCCCTCCGGTTCTTCTGTCCGAAAACGCGAAACACCGGGAATACTTTCCTGGATGTTTCCCCCCTTCGTCGGTATCACCTCCTACCGCGTTAGGGCACACCTAGCACCGCGCATTGTCTTGTCATGCACCGTCATGCTTATGTTTGCATTATATTTATTGTTTCTTCCCCCTCTTCTCTTGTTAGACACCGAGACCGACGCCGCTGCTACCCAGTACGACTACGGTGTTGACGACCCCTCCTTCTCGGCTGAGCTTCCAGGCAAGCCCCCCCCCTTGATCACCAGATATCGCCTATTCGTTCTCTCTACTGCTTGCATTAGAGTAGTGTAGCATGTTACTGCTTTCGGTTAATCCTATTCTACTGCATAGCCTGTCATTGTTGCTACAGTTGTTACCTTTACCAGCAAACCTAAATACTTAGTATAGGATGCTAGTTTTCCATCAGTGGCCCTACATTCTTGTCTGTCTGCCATGCTATACTATCGGGCCGTGATCACTAGGGAGGTGATCACGGGTATATACTATATACTTTATATACATGACACATGTGGTCTAAAGTCGGGTCAGCTTGTTGAGTACCCGCAAGTGATTCTGATGAGGGGGCTGAAAGGACAGGTAGCTCCATCCCGGTAGAGGTGGGCCTGGGTTCCTGACGGCCCCCGACCGTTACTTTGTGGCGGAGCGACAGGGCAGGTTGAGACCACCTAGGAGAGAGTTGGGCCTGGCTCTGGTCGGCGTCCGCAGATACTTAAAAATAACACTCTTAACGAGTTCTTGGTATTTGATCTGAGTCTGGCTATTTTGTCTATACACACTAACCAACTACGTGGGAAAGTTATGGGCACTCGACGTCGTGGTATCAGCTGAAGCCTTCGTGACTACAGCGACTGAGCGGCGCGCGCCGGATTGGACTGGAACGCCTGCTAGGCTAGGTCTGCTTCCGGCCGCCCATGCAACGTGCAGGTGTGCAATGGGCGATGGGCCCAGACCCCTGCGCCATAGGATTTAGACCGGCGTGCTGACCTCTCTGTTGTGCCTAGGTAGGGCTGCGACGTGTTGATCTTCCAAGGCCGGGCATGACCCAGGAAAGTGTGTCCGGCCAAATGGGATCGAGCGTGTTGGGTTATGTGGTGCACCCCTGCAGGGAAGTTTATCTATTCGAATAGCCGTGATCTTCGGTAACAGGATGACTTGGAGTTATACCTTGACCTTATGACAACTAGAACCGGATACTTAGTAAAACGCACCCTTCCAAGTGCCAGATATAACCCGTTGATCGCTCTCACACAGGTCGACGAGGAGAGGATCGTCGGGTAGGATTATGCTATGCGATGCTACTTGGTGAACTTCAATCTACTCTCTTCTACATGCTGCAAGATGGAGGCTGCCAGAAGCTTAGTCTCTGATAGGACTAGCTATCCCCCTCTTATTCTGGCATTCTGCAGTTCAGTCCACCGATATTGCCTCTTTACACATATACCCTTGCATATGTAGTGTAGCTCCTTGCTTGCGAGTACTTTGGATGAGTACTCACGGTTGCTTTTCTTCCTCTTTTCCCCCTTTCCCTTCTACCTGGTTGTCGCAACCAGATGCTGGAGCCCAGGAGCCAGACGCCACCATCGACGACAACTCCTACTACACCGCGGGTGCCTACTACTACTTGCAGGCCACCAACGACGACCAGGAGTAGTTTAGGAGGATCCCAGGCAGGAGGCCTGCGCCTCTTTCGATCTGTATCCCAGTTTGTGCTAGCCATCTTATGGCAACTTGTTGTTTCCGCTGACTCGTCTATGATCGAGCACTTGTATTCGAGCCCTCGAGGCCCCTGGCTTGTATTATGATGCTTGTATGACTTATTTATGTTTTAGAGTTGTGTTGTGATATCTTCTCGTGAGTCCCTGATCTTGATCGTACACGTTTGCGTGCATGATTAGTGTACGATTGAATCGGGGGTGTCACAACGGGGTCCTGTTCATCCACCCCCAACCGGCTCGATCGATCGGGTCCTGTTCATCCAGCGGCAACGGCCTCTACTACCACGGGGTCCTGTTCATCCAACCCCCCACCACCGGGAACTGTTCGTCCAACCCCCCAACAACGCTCACTGTTCATCAAGAGGCAGCAGGTTTGATCGGCTTCAGTTAGCAGCAGTAGCGAAGGAATCGGTCGATCGGGTTCAGTTAACAGCCATCGATCAATCGCTCGGGTTCAGTAACGCGTAGCCTGCGGTGCAATCGCTCGGGTTCAGTAGGCGAACGCCTCGCTTGGGTTCAGTTAGAGCCCAACGCCTCGCACCCACGCGCGTACGTGTATGAGAGAAATGCGCATCGCTCGGCCCCCGACCACCCAACGTAACCAGGAACTCCCCGATATTTTCCTTGCCCTCTCTTCTACCACGGTTTTTTCCATCATGGACGGCCCAAAGAATGTCATGCAGCTGCGTCTCTGGCCCGCCTAGGATGAAAAGCCCATTTTTCGTCATGAGTTTTTTGTCATAGAAGTAGGAGCCCACCACATCTATGATGATACCGGGTTTTGTCACAATTATCGTCATAGAAGTGTCATAAGCATGACAGAAAAAAATTGTTCGGCCCAAAAATGTCACGGATGTGTCTTTTTTTTGTAGTGCTCACCTGTGCTTCTCTGCACCCCAGCATGAACACCACCTCAATATTCAAAGAGGCAATCGAGGAGATCGAACACAGTGACCACACTACACTAGAGAATGCGGGGCCATTTGGAAGCAGGATGATGTGACGATGGCTGACTGACTCCTCCCCCCCTCTCTCCCGCACAAAATTATCAATCCCTCAACCCACGAGATCCTTCCCCTCTCATCCATGTTTTTCCAGCTCTCTCATCAAACCCGTTGTCTCTTCTCCTTCCACGTGTACAAAAGCCGGATGCACACACATCTCACATATATTACATGTCTCCATCTTTCTCACAGACCTAACTTCTTTCTCTCTCTCTCTCTATCTATCTATCTATCTATCTATCTATCTCTCTCGTTAGGTTTGTCTCCTACTCTCTCGTTAGGCTGAAAGAAAGCATGCAGCAGCCCTTGAGAATGTAGCTGAGTTCCTGAAGAAGCGAAAAGAGTAATCAGATGCTCCCTTCACCCAAGCCAAAGAAGAGATGGAAGAAGCCAGAAAGAAACTAGCTGAGGCAGAGCAGGCTAGGCGTCTCCTGCTATCTAAAATTGTTGTCAATACAAATTTTCCTTCATAATACCTAGGTTCAAATGTTTATCCAGTCAGCATGCCTGTTGTGATGTCTGTGCATCTATTGATGTGGCACAAAATACAAAAAATTCGGGTCATGTAATAACAGCAATTACTTTCCAAACAATAACAAACAAAGTGTTGGACATGGTATAGTTCACACGCAAGCCCAACATTCCAAGTTCAACTTCCACATCAAACTCATGTTCACAGATATCTGCACATTCATAGATAATGTCCACAACCATGATTCACTTCAAAGCCAAAAAAATGGGAGGAGAGTTATAAATAAAGAAAAATCTCTAGCTCCTACATTTATAACTTCCTACAATGGAGGCAGGCGGGGCAGTCTGAAGCCGGTTGCATGCGGCGAGGAGGCGTGTTCAGCCTGGCCTGCAGCGAGTGGGGCCCTCTTGGCCGGCGTGCCGGTTCAATGCATGCGCTATTAGAGGTCGCGTCCGTGTCAGAGCAATCACTCCCTCCAGTCCTTTTTTGTTTGGGTATATTAAAATCTCGTTTTCCATTCACATTTTACAAGTAAAATTCATGGACAAACTTTGACCCAAAATACGATGGGGACTAGTAAACCATGACGGAGGTAGTAGTTATGAATTCCATTTTCGCTCCATACCAATCGTTCTAAAAACTACTCCAGTACTTACCCGCTAAAAATTGATATTTTAAACATGGCTACTCGATCAGTGGCGACTAGCGAGCCACCGCCTCTAGGTCGTCCACCTGTGGTCCCGACCATCAACTCCTATGGATCAAATTATCATGCGAGCTGACTATTCCTACAAAGGTGCGCTACACCACGTACCCGGTACCCGCGCATGCAGCAATCGTGCACCTAGGGTTTTAGAGTTTATTTGTTTACAGCGAGAGACCGACTGCGTGTGTGCGCCTCTTCCCTTTGTATATGTACTCCACCATTTGTCTAGTGTCCAAAAATTATACAGTAGTAATAACTAGCAATGTGCCAATGCGTTGCCACACAATCAAAGTAGATTAATACATATTCACCAATTTGATAGAAACGAGTCTAGTTTTGAAATACGTATATCACTAAAAATATGTTATGTTTCACTCAAAATATATTCCTTTGGTAGTTTTGATGAGATAAGGGAGGAATGCGGTTGGTTTCAAGATTCGAGAAGTGGTATATCTCTATCTACTCTTATAAAAACAAAGTTGGTGATGATGGTGTGCCTGGCATCCTGCAATATAGGCCGTCCGATTTATATCTAACGGATAGGAAGGAAACTATGGCAATTTTGCAAAAAGATACCCACACCCCTCTCCACATTTGAAAATAAGGCCTTCCCTCGTTCATCCTTTTCTCCCACAAGATAAACTACTCATACAAATGCATCTTGATGTTCCGTGCAACGCATGGGGATCTTGGTAGTTGTTGCAAAAAGCCCATGTGTGTGTGTGGTGTGAGAGAGAGAGAGGGAGAGAGAAGGACGGAGTGTGTGTGTGTGTGTGTGTGGCAAGGACACAAAGAGTGTGTGTGCGAGAGGTATCACCATAAAATGAGGCGATAGTGTGTGTGTGCACGATCGAGAGGGCGTGTCTCAAGAAGGGACAAAAAATCTACATAGATACAAGGAGCGTGAGAGAGACATGTACGAGATAGTGGAAGCAAGATTGTGTGGGTGTATAAACCTATCTGGAGGCTAGTCGATCAATGTTTGTGAGAGAAATACGAGTCGGGGTGCGAAAGCGAGAGTTTTGTGTGTGTAAGAGAGAGTTGGTAGTCGGGAAGGGGAGTGGAAGCAGGAGTTGTGTGTGTGTGTGTGTGAGAGAGAGAGAGAGAGAAAGGGGGGAGAGTTTGTATGATCGGTAAACAAATGAATAATGTCAATTTTATAATTGAGACAAAGACGAAAAGGACACCGCAACAAATGTTGTGTGTGCGGGAGAGAGTAATTTTAGTGGTAGGAGTCATATCTAGAGAGATATAGGGTGCGTGAGAGAACTCTAGAGAGAAACACAAAGTGAAAGATGAGTGAGAGTGTGTGTGCGGCGATGAAAAAGAAAGCTTAGGTACCTAGTGATACTAGAGACGTGAGAGATAATGAAAACCATGTAATGTATAATGATAGGGAGAGTGTAACACTTCTCAAGGGAGACGTCGAGAGACCATGTTTGCGTAGATAGGAGAAACATGAAGTGAGCGTGCGGGTGAGCTGGAGAAAAGAGTGATAGCTACATGAAGGAGCACGCGAGAGAGATGGGCGTGAAAGGAGATTCAAATATTTAGTTGCGTGTATAGAAAATGTCAACATAAAAGGGATTCAAATATTGGAACTCGAGATGATGATACATGTAATTCATACTCGAACCAAAATTGATCTATCAAACATGCATACTCATATGAATTCACACACATCTATGTTATTTAATATGTAGATATTATTGATCCATACATTTTAGTAGAACATAATTTGGTCTAAATTTTTTGAATTCAACCTTATGATTTTGAGATCATTGTATTTGTAAATCATATTATATATAAAGGAGCAGAATTCTTTGTTGTGCTTTTGAAAGTATATATAAAAAATGATGTATATAGAATTTTATTCCAATTGAAAATGGATCCCGCCCGAACAAAAATAGAATACAAACTGGATTCGAATTGAGTTGGCACTGTAAACGCATGCACTCTTTCTCTGCAAAAATTTGAACGAAGCTGGGAAAGTCGCAGTAACCGCCCGAAACCAAAATATGCGAGATGGAAATTACTGCCTATCCCTGACACGCAAAGCCTATCGGCTCGATTTCTATAGGTATTGATAGGGGTAGGTTTGTAATTTCACTCAAACATGACATAACCGCCTGACACCCGGATTTATACATGGTGGGCGCCAAAACACAGTGTCTCCTCGGCCGAAATCGCCTCCTTGCCCCATTCATACACGTTGGGCGCCAAAACAAACTCTCGTCGGCCGAAATCTCTATTGATAAATATTCGGTGTATGCAAGATTACCGTCCTATCGCCAACCAACTAATATTGTTGTGATATACGAAATTTTAAACGGGTGCTAAGTTTGTAAATTTCCTCGCATTTGAGACAAGCGTGCCCTGAAGACAAGGTTCCCCCTTCCTCTCTCCCTCCATTTTCCTATTCGTACTCCGTGGGCGCCAAAACACCCTCTCCACCCCAGCCTCCTCCGTCCGCCACCCCATCCACCACCGTCCTCCTCCACCATGCCGGAGCTGATACCCCGACGCCGTCGTCCATTACAAGAGATCGACCACTCTCTTCCACAGCTTCGGACCAGGATCCTTGCATCCCGTCCTCTCGCTTCATCCCCGTCGTCGTCCACCTTGCTGGCGCCGCTCCTACAACCGTCTCGTCTACCGCGCCGGGATATTTCCCCCGCCGCCACCGTCTACCCTCCTAGATCTGCTTCCACGCTGCCAACAGCCATCGCTACTGCAGCACCGTCAAATTCTCAGCAAATGCATACACGGCGCCGCACCAGAGGCAGTACTCTTTCATATCTGCTCAACTTATTTATTGCAACAAGAAAATAGATCGTCACTGCTTTACTGTGATTTCTTGTCCATCACTTACTTGTTAGTTGAAAGCAAACATTGGTTGCGAAGTTGCCTTTGTCTGGTTTGCACCTTCAAATCCGCCATGGCACGCTCAACACTATACTCGCAATGCTTATGGTTTTCCCCTTTTATATTCTACACTAGTTAAATGGCAGTAGACTAAATTTCCAAATTGGGTCAGTCGATTTTTGAGAGCTCGCTGGAGTTCGCCGGTGGGAAGGAAGGGGCTCGGGTGGGGACAGTGGTTGTGCGGGGCAGTGGCCTGGTGGTGGTGGGGCCTCGCCGAACGAAGAAAACTTGACCCGGTGGGGGCGGGGTGGGGTGGGGGTGGCGGAGGAACACAGGCAGTGGGGGCGGTTCAGGGTAGGGCAGGGGGTCGGGGCCGGTGATTCGGCCAGCGGCCCATGCGGTATTCTGTAGGGGAAGAATCAGAGACGAGGAAGAAGAAGGGTTAGGAGACGTAGGATCTTCATCCAACCGGCTGAAATGGTCGACTGACCCAAATGACGAAAGTCACGCGACTTTCATGCAAACATTCCTTTATATTCAGTACCATCATCGTAGCTGCTTAGCACTGCTCCTCAATCCACCAAGCTAAACAACGTGCCACTCATAATTCCAAACTTGTTGCTCAAATATGAATCTGATATGATGCTAATATTACTAAAAGAGATAATGTTTAATTGGTCGGCTAATGTTCCTACTTTACTTTCAAAAAGCACGTGCACCACATATAGAGAGATAGCAGGGAGTTGCATTCTTAATGCGCTCTGGTTCATCATGTGTGGGCACTGCGCAACGAACGTTTTATTATCCAAAATCTGCTTGCTCTTCTTTAGCATGTTCCTCTTCTGTTCTTCTTTAATAAGTACTCTCTCCGTTCCTAAATACAAGTCTTTGTATAGATTCCACCATGGACTACATATGGAGCAAAATGAGTGAATCTACACTCCAAAATGTATCTGTATACATCTATATGCGATCCACAGTGGAAATCTCTACAAAGATTTATATTTTGGAATGGAGGGAGTATGATAGTATTACAGTATGTTCCTTGTAGTGAAGAGGAGCAGGGACATTTGCAGTGTAGAGGTCTATTCGGTCGGTTGTGAAGGACACTTTCAACTCTTCGGGCCTCTTTGATTTGTAGGATTTTGTAAACATAGGAATAGGAATTGTAGTGGCCTGCCCACTTGAATCCTATAAGATTAGCAAGGAAATGCGGGGTGCTGTGTCGCCTTTGAGAGTTACACTGATATTAACAGTACCGCACCTTCAATTGAAGAGAGCTAGTATCCTAAGCCTTTCTAGTCGTACTGACAATAGTAGCCCATATTTTGCAGCAAGTTCCACTTTCCTAGTTTTACTTGTGATGCGTACATGTAGGATAGAAAGTATGTCTAGAGGGGGTGATTAGACTACTTGACCAAATAAAAATCTAGCCTTTTCCCAATTTTAAGTCTTGGGAGATTTTAGCAACTTAGTACAAGTCAAGCAATCAACCTACAAATGCAATTCTAAGAGTATAGCAGTGGAATGTAAATCATTGAATATGAAGGTAAAGGGGAGGAGTTTGGAGGGAGCAAACCCAATGTAGACACAAAGATTTTTCCCGTGGTTCCAATAGGTGGTGCTATCATACATCCACGTAGATGGAGACTTCAACCCACGAAGGGTAACGGTTGCGCGACTCCACGGAGGGCTCCACCCACGAAGGGTCAACGAAGAAGCAACCTTGTCTATCCCACCATGACCATCGCCCACGAAGGACTTGCTCACTAGGGTAGATCTCCTTGCCCGTACAAACTCCTTGGTTCAACTCCACAATCTTGACGGAGGCTCCCAAGAGACACCTAACCAATCTAGGAGACACCACTCTCCAAAAGGTAGTAGATGGTGTGTTGATGACGAACTCCTTGCTCTTGTGCTTCAAATGATAGTCTCCCGAACACTCAACTCTCTCTCACAGATTTGGATTTGGTGGAAAGATGATTTGAGTGGAAAGCAACCTGGGAAGGCTAGAGATCAAGATTCTTGTGGTTGGATTGGAATATCTTGGTCCCAACACATGAGTAGGTGGTTCTCTCTCAGAAAATGAATGCCGGAAGTGTAGGCACGTTCTGATGGCTCTATCTCCACGAATGGAGGAAGGGTGGAGGGGTATATATAGCCTCCACACAAAATCTAACCGTTACACACAATTTACCAAACTCGGTGAGACCGAATACTCAAACTCGGTCAGACCGATTTAGTTCAAAATGTGAATGTTAGGATTTTCGGTGGGACCGACATGTCAACTCGGTGGGACCGATTTCATTATGGTTAGGGCATAACGTAATCTCGGTGAGACCGATCACATGAACTCGGTGAGAGCGATTTTTGTAATAGGCAAACAGAGAGTTGGTGAGGCAAACTTGGTGGGACCGATCGCTCATTTCGGTGAGACCGAAACATTACGAAGAGGAAACAGAGAGTTTGCATTGTGAACTCGGTGGGACCGATCGCTCATCTCAGTTAAACCAAAACTTTACGAAGGGAAACAAAGAGTTTGCAATCCCATCTCGATGAGACCAAGATCCCTATCGGTGAGACCGAACTGATTAGGGTTTCTGGCAATGGCTATGTCAAATGGACTCGGTGGCGCCGGATAGATCAAATCGGTGGGGCCGAGTTTGACTTTTGGTTTGGGACATATGTGGATATGAGAAAGTGGTTGAGGCATTTTGGAGCATATCACTAAGCATTTTGATCAAGCAAGTCATTAAGCAACACCTCATCCCCTTTTAACAGTATTGGCTTTTCCTATGGACTCAATGTGATCTTGGATCACTAAAATGAAAATGTAGAGTCTTGAGCTTGAGCCAATATGTGTCCTTAGCATTTTGAGGGGTCCACATTCCTTGTCCATGCCATGCCAATCATTGAACTTTCTGAAATGATCATCTTGAAAGAGTATTAATTCAATGAGCTATATGTTGTTAGGAATTACCAAAACCACCCAGGGATTTGTTGCACTTTTAATCTCCCCCTTTTGGTAATTGATGACAACATATAGATTTTGACAAATGATAATAGAATGAAATATATCATCGCTTTGAGAAGTATGTGATAAGCAAGAGCTCCCCGTAAATTTGTGCATTATTTAAAATTTGCTTTTGAATGCAAATGCACAATTGATTAGGATCATGGGTTACTCTTCCATGTCACATACATCTTGGTGGAGCACTCAAAATGATAGAAAGTAAAATATGCACTCATCACCAAGGCAAAGTGAATGATCATACAAGAGAGATAAATAATATCATCATTCAAGCACAAGCATTAAAGTATGATATGATCAAACACATGACTACACAAGTATCTCACACACATAAGCATAGAGTATCATCCAAGCAAGCACACAAATAAGTATCAAACAAGTAGGAAATGAGATAGCAAAAAGAAGCAAGCTCTCTCTCTCTGTCTCTCTCGAAGCCTATGATCTATACACTTTCTCCCCCTTTGGCAACAAGTTACCAAAAAGCTCGAAAATGCATAGTGCTATGCTCTCTCTAGGCTTGAGCTTCGGGAGGTGGCGTTGAGAGGACTCCAAGGACGGATGCATCTATAGAAGTTGTTGGAGCTGCTGGAGTGGCAACTGGAGGGGCTACTGATGTTGTGGTTGCAGGTCCTGACGTAGTAGCTCTTGTGTCTGTCACAGGCACTGCTGCAGATCTCTGTGCCCTAGGCACTCTCTGAAAGGCATCTGTGGTAGCTTCCCCTTTCTTCTCTTCAGCATCTTCCTAGAGCTGCTCAACAGCTGTCTGCATCTCTGTCACCTTCAAGTCAAGATCATAGAACTTTGTTTCAATGATCCTCTCCAAGCTCTCTTAGTTCTGAGTCAGGGTGGCCAATCCTTTCTCAATCCTCAAGGTGGCTTGAATAAGATATCCAAGTTGATCTTGCTTTGACTTGAGGAAGACTTGTGAAGCCTCTTCAGCACTAGGCATCTTTGCTGCCTTCTCAGCTTTTGCTTTCTCCCACTTCTCCTGAGCCTCTACTGATGTGGGACCTTCATCATCCATGACAACTGTATTGTCCTCAGATTCAGGCCTCAAGGGAAGATGTTCTTTATCCAACAAGTATGTGTCTGTGCCCATCTTGGAGTTGATGAGCATCTGGATGTGTGGAGCATACCCACAAGATCTTTTCTGGTCTGCAGTTGTCCTCTTGATTGTCTCAACAATCAAACTCAGTACCTTAAACTTCTGGGGCACATCAAACAACTGAAGCAAATTAATGGAATGGCCTCTAATCATGCTGTGATCTCTTGATTTGGGCAACAAGGTGTGCCTCAAGATGGTGTTAATAGTGGGCAGACCTAACAAGATATAATATACAGAGCCTAGCTTGTGAGTCTCCAAGGCCTTGTCAGGAATCTCCTTGTACATGTTGGCCATGGAGTTGTGATCTTTCTTCCTCTTGGCATAGACATCTATGTCATCCTCAAGCTCCGCAGGGCCATTGATCAGCTTGGCCCACTCAGCAACTGTTGATTGGTACCTTGTACCTTCAGACATCCATACAATCCTTCCATCAGGATAGAAATGAGTTGTAGAATAGAATTGCATAATGAGCTCATCATTCCACTTGGTCAGTTTCTGACCCACAAAAGTGTCTACTCCATTTAGTCTAAAGCTCTCATGCACTCCTGGGAAGTGGTCTTCATTGTTGTCGATGTATTTCCAGCCAACCCACTTCATGTCACACACTATGGTCTTCTTATCTAACAGAATAGTCTGATAGAAGTCCTGCTTCTCCTTGGTGTGAAATCTATAGTCCATAGCAGTCCTTCTCCTCACGGCATATGGATCTGATTCTCTCCATAATCTGAGACCTGCATCCTTTCTGATTCTCATGTTTTCTGCCACTGGATGATTGTCATCATGGTCAGGGATCTTGGGCTTTAGTTTCCTGAGCACTTGGGCTTCCTCATCTTCTTCTTCTTCAATCTCAGGCACTAGGCCTTGTTCTTCTCAACAGTTGGTATGTTCCTGGTGCTCCTCTTTGGTGCAGTCTTGGGGGCTGCAGCAGAAGCTTTGGGGGCAGTATTGGGCTTAGATGAAGCATCCCCAGACTTGATGGCATCCCCCATCAGCTTTTGAGCTTTAGGTGCTGATGCAGCATCCTCAGCTTCCTCTTCTTCCTCATAAGAGGAGTGCTTCTCAAATTCTGCCAAGGGATCAACTTTCTTGCACCATCTCCCTCTCTTTCTTTCCTTCTTCTTCTTGCCCTCACTAGGAGCCTCTCCAACAGTTGACTTGGAAGTTTCAAGAGTTGAGGCTCTAGCCTTAGACATGGGCACTCTCTTTGCAGGAGCCTTCTTGTTCAGACCTGGCTTTCTAGAGGCAACTGTGCCAAATTCCTTCTTGACAACCTTCTTCTTGGAGTTGACCTCCTCCTCGGCAGCCACATAGTCTTCATCTTCAGAATCATAATTTCTCTTCCTCCTATGCCTAGTAGCAGCCTTAGGCAGGTTGCTAGGAGTACTTCTGTTGCCTTCATCATAACTGCCAGAGGGAGTAGTGCCATCACTTAGATTCACTTGCTCCTCAAACTTGTTCTGGCTATCACTCTGATCAGACATTCTGACACTGCAAGCTGACAACTAACCTTGTGAATAGTTATATATGAGATAGAGTGGATGAGCATCACAAAGTGCAGAGATTTTGCAAAACAAATGAGTCAAAAACTTAGTTTTAGTTTTTCACAGAAAGCATTTCGGAGCTACCGATTTGTTAAACTCGGTGACACCGAAGCAACTTTGGAGTCTAAACTAGTGAAATCGGTCAGACCGAGACACAGTTCGGTGACTCCGAGATAGCTAGGGTTTCACTGAGAGTTGAATTCGGTCACACCAATTTGTAAGTTTTGATCAGACCGAAAGTTACAAGTGCAAAGGCCTAGGCCAAATCGGTGAGACCGATTTCCACAACTCGGTCAGTCCGAGATGAGTTCGGCGGAAACCTAACCCTAAATTTTCGAATCTAATCTAATCTAAAGGAAGTTTATGCTGGATAGGAGGATCTCATACGTGGTAAGAAACATGGCATTGTCTTTGTGCTAAGAATCAGAGGTAAGAATTGCACAAAGATTCGAACTCATACCCTAATTTGGCGATGAGCTCGCTACGGCGGCAACGGTGGTGAAGATTTCCGTTGATGGCGACGGAGACCAGCGGCAGGGGGTCACTGGTGACGAGAGGACGATCCAGAGACTTGAGTCGGTAGAGCAGGATACGCGCGGGCAAATAGGTTTCGGAGAAATTTCCAAAATTTGCCCCGTCGGTATATATATCCTGACCCTGGCGGTGTGACCGATTGGAACAACTTAGTGGCACTGAGATGCAGAATCGCAAGCGGTTACTGCAACTCGGTGTGACTGAATGGTTCTAATCGGTTGCACCGAGATTGAAAACCTAGATCAACTCAGTGAACTCGGTATGACCAAAAAGGATGAATCGGTTAGACCTAAATGCATAGAGAGGTTTTGGAAGTTTAAGTCTATGACGAGTTGGTGACTCCGAGTGCTCCTCACCCTGAGGGTTTGAATCTGACTTGATCAAACTTTGTGATGTAGCATGAATAGAGTTTGAAATGAGAAAAGCATAGATAGCTAGAGGGAGTTCTTAGGCATTCTTGTCCATCCATTTGGCAAAAGAAGAAGAGCCAAACAATCAATGCAACAAATGGATGTCCTTGAATGGGAAAAATATGCAATCAACATGCTCACACAATAAAATGGCAAGTGAAATATGTGATAAAGCATGCACAAACACTCTAGCATCTATCAAGCAATTGGCGATGACTAGGTCACCTATATATGAGTATATTGACTTAGGAGTCAAATGAGAACATTTGATCATAGGTTATACTCATCGTTTAAGCGCAAGTGGGGTTACCAATTTTACATACAGCATTGTTGCGTTCACACCATTAGAGTTGCTTTAGCTCAATTCTTAGAGTAAAGCTCCCCCTAGATGTGATATCCCCCCAAGAGGGATGAACTAACCTTGGGTTTTGTCGATGATGACTTCATGTAGATGTTGAAGATGTGGATGCTCAATGTTGATGTAGATCATTCGGAGCAATCCATTGGAGTGAGTTGCACTTTCAATACCTACACGGGTTAGTCCCACAAGGAACAAACAAGGATACCCATAGACATAGAGTGAAGTTCACACAAGATGATGTCCATGAAAGCGTTAGATTACCTTGTCCCTTGTCTTACCAACAAGAGGGTTTGTGACTCTTTGAACTAGTGCAAGATGTGGAAGTTGTTTGCACTTGTTCTCACCAAAATGATATGAGTGAAGTATGTTGGCGGAGTCACCCTCAAGAACTCTCTAGGTCTTCTTCTTCGGGATCCACATCATCTTGATGGGAATCCTTGGGGTTGTAGTAGTACTTGATGAAGTAGAGCTTGATGTAGTCTTGGGAACCCACTTGACCAAGGCCTTGGGAGCTTCCTCAAATGCATCAATCTCCTCTTGAAGCTTGTCCTTGCCTTTTTGCTTGTGGTCTTGTGGTGGAAGATCATCTTCAGCTTGTGTCCCCTTGAAGGAAGTAGGATCATACTTCTCTTGTTGAGGAACAAACTTCGTCTTGGGGTATTGATCTTCTTCCCACTCAACTCCATTGGCATTGAACTTTCGTTCAAAACCAAGACCTTGATTCTTCCAGTGCCTTCCTTGCCTGCGTACAATTTCCTCAAATTGCTTACTTCCGGCAAGGCTCTTGTAAACACCTTTCTCTATAATTCCCTTCAATAAGCTATTTTCTTGCTTAAGTGTAACTTGGCTAAGAGAATCATTAGTGGAATCAAGAGAACTACTAGAAGCAACAACATTGGATTTAACATGATTATTGTTACTACTAGAAGAAGAATCTTTCTTGTTCTTTTTGCTAGATTTTACTTGTGGCATATAAGTAGACAAGAGTAAACGCTTGGCAATGTAACAAGAACTTTTCTTACAAAGATCATCATTGATTGCTTTTAAGAACCCATGCTCTTGCTCAAGGTTAAGCTTTTCAAAGCATAGCTTCTCATGAGTCTTTAAAAGCTCTCGATAATCTTCCAAGGTAGTTTCATGAGCTAACTTAAGAGTGTTTAGTTCTTTAGTTAGACGCTCAACTCCTTCCTATCATCGTCATTCATTTTATCTTTGATTAACATGATTAATAGCAAGTTCATCATAGTTTTCATCACTAGAGTTGTCAACAAGTAAATCGTCATCACCTAGCAAATCATCTTCATCACTATTGAAATCAACATACTCAGGGTGTGATACCTTTGGGCCTTTAGCCATGAAGCATCTTCCAATTCCTTCATTTGGTGAGTCAAATATGTCATAGGAGTTGGTTGACATCAGTGCTAGACCGACAACACCTTCATCTTGAGTATATTTGGAGTCGGAGTAATAACTTCTCTCGGGGTGATGGTCGGAGTCGGAGCCGGAACCCATTCACCAACATGAGCTTGATTTCTTCGTTTTGTGTAGCACCTTGATGACTTGTCCTTCCTTTCCGAATCCTTGCTTCTATGAGAGGTTCTTCATTCATAACGATCATCTCTACTCCTTCTCTCTCTTGGAGGTGATTCTTCTCTTCTACTTCTCCTTTTAGGTGAGTCTTCTCTTCTTTTGTAGGGGGCCATACACTCATTGGAGTAGTGTCCGGGTCTTCCACAATTGTAGCAATTTCTCTCACGACTAGAAGATCTTTTGTCATTGTAGGACCTTGACTTGGAACTTCTTTATTTGCTTCTACTCTTGTAGAACTTGTTGAATTTCTTCACCATTAGGCTCAATTCTTCATTGAAGGCTTATTTCTCACTTGATGATGTAGGAGCATGACATGAGGCTTTGTAAGCACCACTTGAGTTGTTGTGAAGCTCTTCTTTATCCTTGAGTGACATCTCATGAGCAACAATTCTACCAATGACTTCCGTTGGCTTGAGATCTTTGTAATTGGGCATCATTTGGATCAATGTGCACACGGTATCATATTTTCCATCCAAGGCTCTTAGGGTCTTCTTGATGATGAATCAATCGGTCATCTCTTCACTTCCTAAGCTGGCAATCTCATTTGTGATGAGAGCAAGCCTAGAGTACATTTCAGCGACACCTTCACCATCCTTCATTTTGAACTTGTCAAGCTGACTTTGAAGCACATCCAATTTGGATTCCCTGACGGATTCGGTACCTTCGTGCATATCAATCAAAGTATCCCAAATTTCCTTTGCATTCTCAAGAAGGCTGATTTTGTTGAATTCTTCGGGGCACAATCCGTTGAAGAGGATATCGCAAGCTTGAGCATTGTATTGCAGCATCTTCAATTCTTCCGTGGTAGCTTCACGATTCGGTTCTCTCCCATCAAAGAATTCATCTTGCAAGCCAATACACACAATAGCCCAAACGACGGGGTTATCTCCAAGAATATGCATTTTTCATCTTATGCTTCCAACTAGCAAAATTTGTACCATCAAAATAAGGACCTCTATCGTGGTAATTTCCCTCGCTAGACGCCATACTCTCCTAGGTTGTGAAACCAAGGCTATGATCACCAAAGCTATGGAAATCAAGGCAAATGGAGACCAAAGCTCTGATACCACTTGTAGGATAGAAAGTATGTCTAGAGGGGGTGATTAGACTACTTGACCAAATAAAAATCTAGCCTTTTCCCAATTTTAAGTCTTGGCAGATTTTAGCAACTTAGTACAAGTCAAGCAATCAACCTACACATGCAATTCTAAGAGTATAGCAGCATAATGTAACTCATTGCATATGAAGGTAAAGGGGAGGAGTTTGGAGGGAGCAAATGCAATGTATACACGAATATTTTTCCCGTGGTTCCGATGGGTGGTGCTATCGTACATCCATGTTGATGGAGACTTCAACCCACGAAGGGTAACGGTTGCACGAGTCCACGAAGGGTCCGCGAAGAAGCAACCTTGTCTATCCCACCATGGCCATTGCCCACGAAGGAATTGCCTCACTAGGGTAGATCTTCACAAAGTAGGCGATCTCCTTGCCCTTACAAACTCCTTGGTTTCAACTCCACAATCTTGACGGAGGCTCCCAAGTGACACCTAGCCAATCTAGGAGACACCACTCTCCAAAAGGTAATAGATGGTGCGTTGATGATGAAATCCTTGCTCTTGCGCTTCAAATGATAGTCTCCCCAACACTCAACTCTCTCTCACGGATTTGGATTTGGTGGAAAGATGATTTGAGTGGAAAGAAACTTGGGGAAGGCTAGAGATCAAGATTCTTGTGGTTGGATTGGAATATCTTGGTCTCAACAGATGAGTAGGTGGTTTTCTCTCAGAAAATGAATGATGGAAGTGTAGGCAGGTTCTGATGGCTCTCTCTCCACGAATGGAGGAAGGGTGGAGGGGTATATATAGCCTCCACACAAAGTCTAACTGTTACACACAATTTACCAAACTCGGTGAAACCGAATACTCAAACTCGGTCAGACCAATGTAGTTCAAAATGTGAACATTAGGATTTTCGGTGGGACCGACATGTCAACTCGGTGGGACCGATTTCATTAGGGTTAGGGCATAACGTAATCTCGGTGAGACCGATCACATGAACTCGGTGAGACCGATTTCTGTAATAGGCAAAAAGAGAGTTGGTCAGGCAAACTCGGTGGGACTGATCGCTCATTTCGGTGAGACCGAAACGTTACGAAGAGGAAACAGAGAGTTTGCATTGCAAACTCGGTGGGACGATCGCTCATCTCGGTTAGACCGAAACGTTACAAAGGGAAACAGAGAGTTTGCAATCCCATCTCGGTGAGACCGAGATCCCTATCGGTGAGACCGAACTGATTAGGGTTTCTGGTAGTGGCTATGTCAAATGAACTCGGTGGCGCCGGATAGATCAAATCGGTGGGGCTGAGTTTGACTTTTGGTTTGGGACATATGTGGATATGAGAAAGTGGTTGAGGGCTTTTGGAGCATATCACTAAGCATTTTGAGCAAGCAAGCCATTAAGCAACACCTCATCCCCTTTTAATAGTATTGGCTTTTCCTATGGACTCAATGTGATCATGGATCACTAAAATGAAAATGTAGAGTCTTGAGCTTTAGCCAATATGTGTCCTTAGCATTTTGAGGGGTCCACATTCCTAGTCCATGCCATGCCAATCATTGAACTTTCTGAAATGATCATCTTGAAAGAGTATTTGTTCAATGAGCTATATGTTGTTAGGAATTACCAAAACCACCTAGGGATTTGTTGCACTTTCAACACGGTTTACCCGTTATATCTACACTATGATCTGTGTAGCTGCTTTGTGTCGCACTAGCAGCAGTCCACTCTTGAAGCTAAACAACACACCAATCATAAGTCCAAAGCTTTCTTCTTCAAATACGAATTGTGATATGATACTGATATTAGTTAACAGACATACATTTAATTGGTTAGCTAATGCTCCCACTTGATTTTCCAAATGAATGTGGCCACATATAGAGAGACAACATGGAATTGCATTTCTTTGGGCACTGCGATTCATCATGAGTGGGCAACCAACATTGTACGCAAAGAATCGGAACCTCAAGAATATGCTTCCTCTTATGTTCTTTAACATGTTCCTTTTTGTTATTTTGTATTTAGTATGTACAGTATGTTCCTTGTCAGGAAGGGGAGCAGGGACATCTGCAGTCAACAGCTGATAGAGCTGGCCTGTACGTGATTGATAGGCTTTCAATTAGTAGTGGCAATACAACACCGTATTTTCCAGCTAGTTCCACTTTCTTGATTTATATATGCTGGCTATGGTGTACCCCTTTTATGTACACTACGATCTGCCTAGTTGATGTGTGCTCCTGTTATCATGGTTTGGCAATAAACTCTCTATACAGTATATATTATGAACCTATCATCTGCCAACTATCCTTACTTCTGGAGCCTATTTTTTGTGTACTTATGCCAGATTATATTAATGCACGCACCATATTACAGCACACATGGGCTCTCTCATCAGAATCCAATGATAGCACACAAGGGTTTACAGGGAGCCCCTATATTAGAATATCCTCTGGATTACAAAGATAATCTCACTACTATTTATGTTTTCATGCTTCTCAGATATTATACGTAATCACAGTGAATATCAGCATCCGCGCATCAGAAGAATATTGTGGAACACTGCAACGACTTACAAAATTGGCACCAAGGCATTGAGTGCCATTCTGGATGCAATGAAACTCATACGCTCCCCACCTGCAGATTCTTGGTCAGAATATGATCCTAATGACAACTCTGACCTCGAGGAGTCGAAGGCAGATGGCCTATCCTGTCCTGTTCACCCATCAAGGTGCCTGTTCTAATTTGGCAAGGTTTTATTGATTCGCGTATCTTTCATAAGGTATCTTGCATTTCTAATACTTTGTTGCACCGCCATCTGCTTAGTTTACTCATCATGGGAAGATTATAGTGAAGACCAACACCATTTTCACATCTTCCTGTCCCACTTACGTGTAAGTGCTATTATTTATGGTGATTATTTTCCTGTTTTCTGCTGATTGAACACATCAATGATTTATATTACGTTGTAGTAAGTAGGCGATGGTCAATCTGGATAGTCATGACAAGCAAAGATTGCTTGCGCTTTTCAAGGAAGCATTGCAGCAGTATCGGTGTTACCTGAGGAAATCACACTTTGATGTCAAGTCTATAAACGAATTCCAGTGAAGTCTCCTGTGCTAAATTTGGAAGACATTGAATGGAAAAACCTTGTTATGCACTGGTCTTGTTCCCAGGATGAGGTACTGTCTATGATATTAAATGACAATTTGAACTTCTACTTTTCCGCATGTGCCTTACGGATCTCTTTTGTAGGAAATCTCCTCGAAGAAGAATTCCGGTTTGAAAAGGACGATAGGATATCGCAAATATGCTGCTCGCTGCTTTGCTCTTGTTAGTACCTTTTGTCCTGTATCACTGTACTTGCATTCATACCTGGTCCATTATGTGATAGCAGTATGCATGATAGCTTGCTTATCAATTGTTCGCTCCATATTATCTGATCTGTATGAATGGTTACATTAGTGTAGAATATATCCAATGCCAATGAAAATGTTTAGCTCTGAATTATTCTTGTAAGTACCTGATGTCATTTATCAGTGTACTTATATTGATAGCTAGTTGTTCATGTACCATCACTCTGCAGCTTATTTTCCATTGCCCTCCAATTTCTACACATCAGATCTATATTTACTCTTACCATAAGGTTGGATAACACCAATCGCACTGAAGAAGTTTAGCTCTGCATTGCTCTTAGTTGTACCTTTTGCATGTATCCATGTACTTACATTTATAGCTACTTGGTTATCTAGCATCACTCTTCATCTTATCTTAAATATTCTCCATTTTTTGTTATATTATCACATCTATATTTACTCTTAACAAAATTTAGAATAAAGGCAATGCTTATGAAGAAGATTCTGTGGTAAACTTGTTGAATTGCCCCCCATCAGCATGGACAAGGGCTTTATAGAGCCGCTCTTCACCACTAATGTAAGTTTGTCCTTCTCAAGCCTTCAAACTTTGTTGTGTATATTTGGTTAGGCATGACTGCAACAGCTGTTTATTTTTTGTGTTTGCATCTAATTGCATGTTTAAAGTTTATTATGTAGTTCCTAAACAAAAGTTTGTCCTTCTCAATTTAAGTTTTCAGTTCTAGAACCAAGTTCCTTCTTCATACCATGTAAATTAAACTATACAGAGCAAGTGATCTTCTTTTGCACTGCATGTATGCTTCTATTCTTGATCCATAATCCAGTGGTGTGGTGAACCTACCCACTACAACACAATGTCATATTCTACAATGTCTTAACTATGAACAATGTCATATCATTCTACTATTATTTAAACCGTCTCTTTATTTGCCAATCTGAAATGGGATAAGTTGATAGCACACTAACCGTTGATACTTATGAGTTCTTGATCTGTAATCCGGTGGTGTCGTGAAGCTGCCAACTCCTTCACAATGTCATTTCCTGCCATGTCTTAACCTGAACAATACCATATTGTGTTAATGCTATTTTAAACTATGTCATTTTATTCGCCAATAAGAAATGTGATGAATTGTCAGCACTGATACTAATATGTGCAAAACCTATCATCTGTCTGCTTGTTTCTCTTTTAGAGTGAGGAGGATATAAGCGTCAAACAAGCGCAGTCTCATCAGCTTGCTCAGCTGCTTGCGCTACAGCTCCCAAGCAGGGCTAACCTTTCTTGCACTCTATTGAAGTGCTGTCGGTTTTGTATATTATTTTGTCGGCGTGTTTATTTGCACTGGTGGCGATCTTTGATGCCGAGTGTATGTAATATGTTGTCTGCTTATGCTTTATTATCATAGTGGCGAACTTTGATGCCCAGTGGATGTAATATGCCGTAATTTCTTTATTGTATAGTCTAGGTTTTTTCTTATTCACGATGCTGTAGTTATTTTACTATACATATTGTCGGGTGGTAGGTGCGACATATGCCAACGGGTGGCTTATCATTGTGGGAGCCAGTAAGACGTCGGCGGTGCCTGGAAACGGGATGAGGCGAAGACATGCACGCCGGCGAATCTTACCCAGGTTCGGGGCTCTCCGTGGAGATAACACCCCTAGTCCTGCTCTGCAGGGTCTCCGCATGATCACTAGATCAAGACAAGTAGCTACAAGTGCTCCTTGAGCTGTCAGGTTAGAGGGAGAAGAAGGGCAAGGCTAGCTCTCCTTTTCTCTCTATGTGGTGTGTGTAATTCTATGAGACCAACCCTTTGCATGGGTGTCCCGGGGGGTTTATATAGGCCTACACCCCAGGGGTACAATGGTAATCCGGCTAGGCGCGGGTCCCAGCCATCAGTGTCTATGCTTGCCGGCTTCTCCGCCGGTCATTGGGGCCTGCCGACTGGTGGGTCCCGCCGGCTGCCGGCTTCTTGGCCGGCACGCCGGCCCCACCGCATGGGGGCCTTATCGGCGGCTGGTTACTGTTGCCTCACCTCTGATGACGAGGGCTTTGTCGAGGTAAGCATGGCTACAGTGTCGCCACCTTGGCGAGCTCTCACTGTAGCCTTACCTCGTCTTGTCAACTTAATAGGGCGCATGCTTCGAGGGAGGGAGGTAGCCGGCGGTTGGGAGCCGGCCACATCCCTGGCCGACTAGAGGAGGCCGGGCCATCTCCAGATGTCTCCCTGGCAAAGGGGCCCGCCGCCCGCGGGCCGTCCTGGCACATGTCGTGGGTGACGTCGGGGCCAACATGGCTACAGTGCCGCGCCGGACGGGGGGATGGCTGGCCCGTACGGCGCCCTGTGGCCATGCCTGTTCCGGGATTCGGGGGTAGTGGGCTGTACTGCGGCCACGCCCCATCCTATCACCGTTATGTGGGTACAGTCTTAGTGGGTGCAGTCTTGGCCGGCTTCTGGGAGTCGGTCCTCTTGGGGTCGGCTTCCTGGAGTCGGCTATCTCGTATCTTTCTTGGGGGAGGTTTTCTGGGACTGGGTTGCCTTCTGGGAGTCGGCCCTGGGGATAGCCGGCCGGAGGAAGGCGGCCCTATGCTTTGTGTGCTTGAAGGCTTGAATGGCCTGATAATTTTTCAAAGAGCCAAGGGGAGTCGGTTAGGCTACCCGTGGCCATTTACTCCGACAGTAGTCCCCGAAGCTGATCGGGCTTCGAGGTTGAGTGGAGGTCGAGAAGCTCGGGCAGCTTCCTATCATGACGAGCCGGTAGCTGGGAGCCGGCTTCGGTTGGGCGCGCCGTCTTGGCGAAAATTTTCAAAGTCGGAGGGCGGGAGTCTGTTGGCGCGCGCGCCGGGCTACGGGCCGGCCGCTCGCCGCCTACGAACCACGTGGCATCCCTTGGCTGAAAAGGGCCTGCCAGCCCACGCGCGCGACAAGACGTCGCCGCAGGTCAGGGGCCCGCCACTCCCACGCCCAGGCCTATGCGCGGATTTTCTGTGGCCCAAAGCCGTCCGCACGTCTTCCTGCGGCGGTTTCGGCATGTCTTTAGGGCGCAGTAATCGCGGGACGTGGGGGAGTGGGTGCAGTTAATCCCACGTCCCACCCCACGCCTCGCCTCCTCGGCTTCGCCGCAAGAGGCTATAAGTAGGGTAAGAGGGGAAGCGGCAGACGCTCGCACGCTCCTCTCCTCTCCGCCATCTTCTTCCTCCTGCTTTCCCTCACTGCAGCGTCTCGCCGCCGCGCCGTCCCACCATTCTTTTCCCCGCCGCCGCGCTCATTCTTGCCGGCCTCACGCCGTGATGCAGTACGGCGGGGACTGGGACGGCTCCAACGTCCACGAGGACCACATCGAGTTCCTCTGCAAGACGCGGCGGCTGCCTGGCACGGATAAGGTGCGGGTCCGTCTCGCGCCTGAGAAGGAGATCACGCCGGAGCCGGAGGAAGGCGAGCGGGTGGTCTTCCGCTCGCATTTCTTGCACGGCATCGGCTTGCCAGCGAGCGCTTTCTTCCGTTCCTTTCTTGAATTCTATCAACTCCAGCCGCACCACCTCACCCCGAACACGGAGGTGCTGCTGTCCGCCTTCGTCACCTTATGCGAAGGCTATCTTGGCGTTCTCCCCACCCTCGAGCTCTGGGGGGAGTTCTTCCAGTCCAAGCTAGGCACGCGTATGCAGGGCGTGCCGGCTCAGAGTGGCGCCTTCATCACGATGCGGAGGGTGGCAGCCGACAACCCCTTCCCCGTCATCACGCTAATCCAGTCGGTGAAGCTATGGCAGAAGTCATACTTCTACGTGAAGAACGTCGCCCCGCAAGGCGACTACGTCAATTTGTCGGCTTATGTAGCCGGCCCGCCGGCGGGTAGGCGGCCCCAGTGGTCCTATCGGGCCGTGACGCTGACGCCGGCTGGAGCCGCGGCCGTCGCCCGACTGCGGGTGATGATCCAGTCGGAGGGCCTGACTGGGCCCGACTTGCTGGCCGCCTTCGTCATGCGCCGGGTGCTTCCGCTTCAGAGCCGCCCTCACCTGATCTGTTAGATGAGCGGCCAGCTCGATCCGAGTCGGATGTGCAACAAGGACATGCCGCACGACGAGGTGGCCCATATGGTGAATTACCTTGCGAACTGCAAGCTCTCCGCAGAATGGCAGTTTGGCAAGGAGCCATATTCCCGAGCACATCCGCCGCCCACGGTATGTTCTCTTTTTCCCTCTCTTCTCGTAATTTTGTCGCCGAGTCCCTTTTGGCCGACTCTGAATAGTCGGCATGTCTCGACAGAGCCCTCTCCTTCGGCCTGCAGGCGGGTCGGGGGCGGAGCTCCGATTCCTCCCCGACCGGACGGAGCACGACCTGGAGGACCTCGACTTGGGGGCGGCCGCGATGGATGACAACACCGAGGCGGGTGGCGGCGAGGCAGGCGGCTCCGGGCTTGGAGTCAGCTTCGACGACTGGCCGGATGACGACGAGGCGGAAGTCGTCCCACGCCCCAGCCGGCGTCTAGCCACGGCGCGGGTTCCTCTGCCGCGCCGCCTGCTCGGGGCGACGGGCAGAAGCGTTGTGCCGCGTCAGGCTTGTTCGATAGTCGGCCGACGAAGCCCAAGGGCGGGGCAGTGGCGACCAGGCGGGAAGAGGCAGCCGCGAAGGCGGCCCGGTTTCGCAAGGCGGTGAAGCAGCCGCAGACGGTGTCGGCGTAAGTGTATACTCCTTCGTGTATTCTTTCTTCTTTTCTCTAGTAGTTCCTGAATCCTTATCCTTTCTCAAAAAATCAGGGCTCCACTGTCGCTCGAGCGGGTTGCTGCCGCCTCCGTCGTTGGATCGCCGGGAGGATCCGGGAGCACCACTCGCCGCGTAGACCCCCATGCCGAGCTTCAGGCGGCGATGGAGCGAAATGCGCGGGAGGCGCGGGAGGAGCGGGAGGCGGAGGAGTTGAGGGCGGCCGCCGCCAAGGCGGCGCAGGAGGAGAAGGCGGCGAAGGCGCGCGC
Organism: Triticum aestivum; assembly: GCF_018294505.1. Lineage (NCBI taxonomy): Eukaryota > Viridiplantae > Streptophyta > Magnoliopsida > Poales > Poaceae > Triticum > Triticum aestivum. The sequence goes on from NC_057799.1 coordinate 510,731,131, forward strand.
CGATGCAGCGGCCAAGGCCCAAGCGGAGGCTGCGGCAGCGGCGATGGCGGAGGGGGCCTTGCTAGTCACCCCTCTACGTGTCGCGGCGCCTGAGGCCCCAGAGCCCCCGCCAGAAGAAGCCGGCGGTGACCAGCCGGGACTGGAGAGGGAGGATGACGTCGTCGTCCTAGAGAGGGAGGCAGCACCGGCCCCACCGACTGGGGCGGCCCAAGGCGGTCGGCCTAACTTGCCGCCTGCGCAATCGGCCGGGGGCGAGCCGGCCACGAGGACTAATCTGGTGGTCCAGACGACGTCGCGCCAGTGCGCGGGGAAGGCTGCATCGGAGCCGCAGACGGCCGCGGGCTCCAGCTCGTCGGCCCAGGACATGGAGGCGGCCAGCGCCAGCTCGGGGTGGACGCCGGGTGGAGGGACGGCTGTGGTGAACGTGGCCGCGCAGGACGTCCGGAATAGGCTTCAAGCCCAGGCTGCGGCGCTGAGGAAATATAATGACGAGTTCCTTGCGACGCGGGCGGCCATTCGGGTTAGTCTTCTTGTCTTTGCTTTTTTGATCTTGGTTTCTTCCGTGGGGGTGCGTCAGCGCACCCACTGGGTGTAGTCCCCGAGTTCCGAGTCGGCTGCTGAGCAGGCGGCTTGGAACTTCCTAGCGGGCCTTGTTTTGCTATTCTTTTTCTCATTCGCTCCTCTGCCTGACTTGCAGGACTACCACAACCTCCGCGCGGCTGCCTTCAACTCCCAGGCTCGGGAGCTGACCCAGAAGACTGCTGACCTATCTGAGAGCCGGGGTGAGTGCTTCATCTTTTATCTCACGTGGGGGCGCGTCAGCGCACCCACTGGGTGTAGTCCCCGAGATTCGGGCCGACTGCTGAGCAGTCGGGTCGGATCTTCCTTGACGACTTCTTCCTTATTGCTTCTTTCTTTTCTGCCATCCCTGCAGCGGCCAACGCCGGTCTAAGGGAGTAGCTGGGCGGGACTCAGGCCGCCCTCCGCGCTAAGGAGGCCGAGTTTGCCGCCTTGGCACAGGAGCGCGACCGCCTGGCCAAGAGGTTAGCCGACCAGGAGGAGAGCCACAAGGCGGCCCTGAAGGCGGTGCAGGACAGCGAGGCCGCCCTCCAAGCCGAGTATGAGACAGAGGCGGCCAGCTGGGCCGAAGAGAAGCAGACGCTGATCAACGGTTATGGCCAGATCGAAGACTTGGTTGATGGTAGGCCGCCTTCCTCTTCGTCCTTGCCTGCCGCTTGCCGTTTTAGCTCGTTTTCTGACTTGGTGTTTTTCTCTTCTTTCTCTTTCTTCCTTGCGCAGAGTACTTCCCTGGCTACTCTACCGCCGCCAACCAGGTCGTCGAGGCCCACCGCGAGGCACAAAGGCAGGCTGGCGCCGAAATCGCACCAAACGCTCGCCGGTCGCTGGAGGAGCAGCTCTTGGTGATCCAGGCCCGCCTCCAGCCGGCTCATCACCTACTCCGCCGGCTTCAGCATGTTGGGGCGCAGGTGTTGGCCGCTCTCTGGCCTGTTGAAGTGATTCCCCGCACCCTCAGTCGGACTGCCGACTGGCTGGAGGTGGCGGTCGGCCGCTTCGAGGCCTGGAAGGCTTCGGTGGCTCGGTCCGGCGCCAGGCGGGCGCTGGAGTTCGCCAAGGCCTGGTATCCCGAGCTGAGTCTGGACCAGCTGGCCACCTGGCGGCAGGAGGCCGACACGGAGCTGGAGCCGGCGCGGTCGGCTATCATCCAGCGGGCTTCAGGGATCGCCGACTACACCGACACCAGCGCCTTCGCTCCTGAGGTGGACGACAATGGTGTTGCCCAGCCGGAGGAGTGGTTCGGGCTGAACCCGGCAGACGGCGAGGACTCGGCGGAGGAGATCGACTCCAGCGATGAGGGCGAGGAGGAGGAGGAGGAGGGTGAAGACGCCGGGCCAGATGGTGGAGCGGCCGGTCAGCCTCAGCTTGACCGTGCCTCCAGCAACAAGGCACGCGCGGGTGCACCGCCTGCAGCCGGCGATGATCAAGCTGAGACCCGCCAGCCGGCCACTCCTCCAGCCGGTGGCGCCGTCTCCACCGACCAACCCGGCTCCCACACTGCGCCCTTAGTCTAGTCTGCTGCCTCTATTTTCCTGTTTTACTACTCTTGGAACAGTATTTTGTTAGGTTTGCACAATCCCACCCACTGGGGGTGTATTCAAACTACATTGATTACCGGCCTGTTCGGGGCCTTATGTGTAAATATGATTATGCATTCGTTTGGCTTTCCCTTGTTCTTTGCTTTCCATCCTTCTGCTGTTTCCTTTGCCGCCCTCCCTTGGTTGCCGCCTCCCCAGTCGGACAGTTGCTCTGCAATCTGTGGCTGCAGGAGTGCTTGGCCAGTTGGGAGGGCTAGTACTCTAGCTTTGTTGGATTATAGCGAAGTGATTGGGAGGCCAGCCAGCCGGCTGTTTTGACAGCCGGCAAGCGTGGTTGGAGGCCGTCTTTTCGTTATACAAGTTCGTTAGTCCTTAGCCGTTTTTCATGTGGGCATCCTTTCTGCCTTTGGCTCTTGCTAGTCGGACAGTCGGTTCTTCGAGCTGCGACTTTCAACAAGAGAGGGCTCGGGTGCCGGCACACTACTTGTCTGACTGCAGGTAGAACTTTATTATAACTTAAGGCGGCCAGTCCCCGGGCCGACTAGTCGGACCCGGTGCCAGACAGAAAATCAAATGTAATAATACATTCATGAATATGACACTCGTCATTCATAGATAAAGGAGGGCAGTCCCCGAGTGCTCCTCGGGGGGGCCCGTTGTTTCGTACTTAATACAAAAAGGTAGCATGATACATACTGCTTTCAACTGTAAAATCTTTTCAGGAGGTTCGCGTTCCATGGTCGCTCCGACTCCTTGCCGGAATCATCCCTCTTGCGTGCTCTTGGTTTTTGTGCGTCGATCAGGTTGTAGGAGTCGTTGCCTAGCGCCTTGCTGATGACGAAAGGGCCTTCCCAAGGGGCTGAGAGTTTGTGCTGGCCGGTTGTTCGCTGGATCAGCCGAAGCACAAGGGCGCCCTCTTGGAAAGATCTTGGCTTGACCATGCGGTTGTGGTAACGGCGCAAAGCCTGCTGGTAGATGGCGGACCGGCTGAGTGCTAACAGCCAGCCTTCTTCCAGCAGGTCGACGCCGTCTTCTCGCGCTTCCTTGGCCTCCGCCTCCGTGTACATGGTGACCCGAGGCGAGTCGAACTCGATGTCGGTTGGGACGACAGCCTCGGCACCATATACAAGGAAGAACGGAGTGAAGCCGGTTGACTTGTTAGGGGTAGTACATAGACTCCAGAGGACAGCCGACGGCTCATCGAGCCAGCAGCCGGCCGATCGCTCCAGTGGTACGACCAGTCGGGTCTTGATGCCGGAGAGGATGAGTCCATTTGCTCGCTCGACCTGGCCGTTTGACTGCGGGTGGGCAACGGACGCTAAGTCCAGTCGGATACCCTGCGTCACGCAGAAATGTGCCAGTGCTCCTTTGGCAACGGCTCCTTTGGCAACGCCACTTGTTAGGGGCTGCTTGACCGGCTTTGCGTCGGCTCGGACGTGCAATTTGTGCTCGGCGAAATCCTTCGGAACACCTGGCATGTCCTTTGGGGACCATGCAAAGATGTCTCGATTCTCATGAAGGAAGTCGACGAGCTCGCCTTCCTATTTACTGTCCAGGTTTGCACCAATGACTGCAAACCTTTCCGGGTTCTCCGGGTCCAGAGGTTTCTTCTTCGTCTCCTTGGCCGGCTGGAAGGAGCCCTGCGCATCATAATCCTTGGGGTTGGGAGCCAAGGCCGGCTGCTTGCCGGCCATGGCCACAACTCGCTCCAGCATCCTCTTCTCTTCTGCCACTACGAGGGACTCAGCCAGCCGACTGCTAGCTGCGGCGCACTCGATGGACTTCTTGTAGTCACCGGCTATAGTGATTTTCCCCTTCGAGCTCGGCATCTTCATCTTCAGGTAGGTGTAGTGGGGCACAGCCATGAACTTGGCCAGAGCAGGTCGGCCAAGCAAGGCGTGGTAAGGGCTCTCTAGATCTACTACCTCGAACCAGATTGCTTCTCGGCGAAAGTGATCCTTGTCTCCGAAGAGAACATCCATCTTGATCTTGCCGATCGGGGAACAGGACAGGCCGGGTACGATGCCATGGAACACGGTCCGGCCTGGCATGAGCCGCTTTGCCTTGAGGTTCAGCTTCTCCATGGTATCGCGGTACAGTATATTGATACTGCTTCCACCATCAATCAGATCACGGGAGAACCGGGCAGCTCGCCTCTCTGTTGTGAGGGTGACATCCAATACTAATGCGTAGGAGCCAGGGGACGGCATCACCTCTGGGTGGTCGGCCCGGCTCCAGTTGATAGGCTTCTCGGACCAATGCATGAACTCGGGGTTGCTGAAGATGACTGCGTTGACCTCTTGGTGCTGTCGGCATCGGCTGCGCTTGTCTTCAACCTGTCTCGTGAAGACGATGTAGGCGGCGTGCTCTTCAGGGAACTCATCTTGAATGGCTCCGACTGCTGGGCGAGCAGCCGGTTGCTGGGGGACTGGAGGCGGCGGGCCGGGAGGCGGAAGCGGCACTAGCCCCTCGCCCATGGAGATCCGTGTGAGCCAGTGGCACTTTCGAGTCATGTGGTTGGACGGCTTCACGCCGCTGTGGAACTTACAGGGGGCATCGAGAGTCTGCTCGTAGGAGAAGGCCGGCTGCCAAGCCGGCCTGCCGCCCTTCTTCTTGGGAGCGGGCCATTCTTCGGGCTGCTCATCTTCGACTGTGGCCACCTGCCGACTGGTGGAAGGCGGCATAGGGGCCTTGCGCTTGTGGTCGTTCTGGTAGGGGCGCCGATTGGGGTCGCCAGCCGGCGTCTTGGGAGCCGGAGCAAGCACCTTCCCAGAGGCGTCCACTAGGAGCTCGGTCTTCATCGAGGAGTCGGCCGTGGCGTACTTGTCCGCGATGATCAGCAGCTCATCGAGGGTAGCCGGTTCGTCGCAGAGGAGTCGGTGCTTGAGGAGGGTGCCCTCTTGGCACCCGGCGGTGAAGTATTCGATGGCCTGAACCTCGTGCACCCCCTCGCACGAGTTGTGGAGCTCGGCCCACCGCGTGAGGTAGTCGCGGGTCGACTCGTTGGGCCCTTGGACGCACAGGGAGAGCTGGCGAGGCTTGGGAGGCCGCTTGTACGTGCTGGTGAAGTTGCAGACGAAGACTTCCGTGAAGTCCAGCCAGCTGTTGACGCTGTAGGGCTTGAGGCTGTTGAGCCAGGTGCGTGCCGTGCCTTGCAGCATGAGGGGGACGTATTTCACGGCTACGCGCCGGTTGCCGTTTGCTATGCGGACAGCAGTAGAGTAGTCGATGAGCCAATCTTCCGGCTTCACAGAGCCGTTGTACTTGGGCGTGTCCCTGGGGAGCGAGAACCCTTTGGGGAAGGGCTCGTCGCGGATGCGGGGTCCAAAGCATGGCGGGCCGACATCATCTTCTTCTTCTAGCGCCAGGGATCGAGCTAGGCGGTCGATCCGGTGGCGGGTGTCGTTCTCGCCGACTCCTTCGCGGTGGCCTCGTCGGCCACCGAGAGTCGGATGCGTGACAGGCGGCGGGGTGGGATATCTCTCCCCTCGAGGCGGGGGAGGAGGCGGATTTCCTTGGCGCTCCACTGCTCGAGGGCGGCCTTCCGCGTCGCGCTCGATGGTGATCCGAGTCCGGCTGCAGCTAGCAGCCGGCTCCTTGTCTTTCCTTGCGCAGGCGCCGCTCGCAGTCGGCGACCGGGATGTCGCGGCGTACTCTCGGCGCGGGGGAGGACTCTCAGCGCGGGCGCCGGCTTCGTGCCGTTCTGCGGCCACGTCGATCAGCTGCTGGATTCGCCTTGTCATGTAGGGGAGCTCATTGGCTCCCAGCCCATTTAGCTCTTCAGCGGCCGCCTGAGCGGCTCGCAGATTCTCAAGCGGGGTGGCATAGACGGGGCGGTCTGCCCCCAGCATGCTGGCGATGGCCGCGCCACGCTTCTTGACGAGGCCGGCTCGGCTCGGCCCGCCATGAGGCGGCGTGCCAAAGGCGGCGCGGTCGACTTCGCGTTGGTGAGCCTCGGTGAGGTGTCTCATGGAGGCTATCTTCTGGCCCTCCGCGATAAGGGCGAGGCGGCGTGCTTCCAGGGTCTCGGCGTCGGCGTCGGCCGGGATGGGGACGGATAAGTCATGCATCGCCGCTTGCAGGGCGTCGTGGGCATTCTCGCCCGAGTTGGCGACGTGGCTGATGACCAGCACCTCAGTGACAGCGCTGCTGCCGCTGTCGGCTCGAGGGAGAGGGTCGTCGAAGACTACCATGTCGGAGGGGTAGGCGTCGAGCGATGCCGTGTCGGAGTCGACAAGCATCGGGTCGGTGGAGCCGACCGACTCCAAGGCTACAGTAGGCTCGCTGGAGACGTGAAGTTGGTCGAGGAGGCTGACGAGGCGGCTCTCGGGGTAGTCCGTGCCTGCGTCGGACGCGGGCTCGTCAGAGATGCGAGCCGCGCCAAGAAGATCGGCGAGGCAGCTCGCTGCGCAGACATCGTCAACGCCTTGCAGCGCGTCGGGGCAAGCGCCATCGGGTGCAGCGGGCTGGCTGCGCTCGCGGGGGAGGAAAAGGGTTCCCGTCCAGAACAGGTCTCCGGACGATGGTGCACCTGGCCCCACGGTGGGTGCCATATGTCGGGTGGTAGGTGCGACATATGCCAACGGGTGGCTTATCATTGTGGGAGCCAGTAAGACGTCGGCGGTGCCTGGAAACGGGATGAGGCGAAGACATGCACGCCGGCGAATCTTACCCAGGTTCGGGGCTCTCCGTGGAGATAACACCCCTAGTCCTGCTCTGCGGGGTCTCCGCATGATCACTAGATCAAGACAAGTAGCTACAAGTGCTCCTTGAGCTGTCGGGTTAGAGGGAGAAGAAGGGCAAGGCTAGCTCTCCTTTTCTCTCTATGTGGTGTGTGTAATTCTATGAGACAAACCCTTTGCATGGGTGTCCCGGGGGGTTTATATAGGCCTACACCCCAGGGGTACAATGGTAATCCAGCTAGGCGCGGGTCCCAGCCATCAGTGTATATGCTTGCCGGCTTCTCCGCCGGTCATTGGGGCCCGCCGACTGGTGGGTCCCGCCGGCTGCCGGCTTCTTGGCTGGCACTCCGGCCCCATCGCATGGGGGCTTTGTCGGCAGCTGGTTAGTGTTGCCTCGCCTCTGATGACGAGGGCTTTGTCGAGGTAAGCATGGCTACAGTGTCGCCGCCTTGGCGAGCTCTCACTGTAGCCTTACCTCGTCTTGTCTCCTTAATAGGGCGCATGCTTCGAGGGAGGGAGGTAGCCGGCGGTTGGGAGCCGGCCACATCCCTGGCCGACTAGAGGAGGCCGGGCCATCTCCAGATGTCTCCCTGGCAAAGGGGCCCGCCGCCCGCGGGCCGTCCTGGCACATGTCGTGGGTGACGTCGGGGCCAACATGGCTACAGTGCCGCGCCGGACGGGGGGATGGCTGGCCCGTACGGCGCCCTGTGGCCATGCCTGTTCCGGGATTCGGGGGTAGTGGGCTATACTACGGCCACGCCCCATCCTATCACCGTTATGTGGGTACAGTCTTAGTGGGTGCAGTCTTGGCCGGCTTCTGGGAGTCGGCCTTCTTCATGGCCGGCTTCTGGGAGTCGGTCCTCTTGGGGCCGGCTTCCTGGAGTCGGCTATCTCGTATCTTTCTTGGGGGAGGTTTTTTGGGACTGGGTTGCCTTCTGGGAGTCGGCCGTGGGGATAGCCGGCCGGAGGAAGGCGACCCTATGCTTTGTGTGCTTGAAGGCTTGAATGGCCTGATAATTTTTCAAAGAGCCAAGGGGAGTCGGTTAGGCTACTCGTGGCCATTTACTCCGACACATATATCCTGTCTTCGCTCCATGAAAAGTAATTCGGCCAAACCGTAAAATTTTGGTACATAATCGGGCCGTCATGCAAATCACAATGTATGGGCCGCATCATGGGCCCAGTCATCCGGGTCCGTTAATAGGCCTAAATGTAAACTGGCCCACTAGTAGTATCGGGCCTTTAATAGTCCGAGTAAACCGCCGGCCCTATTTCCGCAAGGAAATTCAATGGGCTTTTAGTAGGCTGAAAAGTTGGTTGGGCCTGAAACGTGCCAAACAGCTCACGGGCCGACAGCAGGCCGAAATAGACCCCGGCCCATGATTGTGCCAATCACATTACGGGCCGTTAAGAGGCCAAAATTGTCTCGGTCCTTGTTTGGCCCAACCAGATTATCGGCTGTGAGCAGGCCGGATGCAAAGCGGGCCATAGTTAGGCCTAACTATATGATGGGCTTTTAACAGGCCGAAATAAATATAGGGCTGAAATGTTAAACAGGCCTTTAACAGGCCGAAACTAATATCAGGTTGTATTACTAAATGGGCCTTTAGCAAACAAAAATCCTAACCGGGCCTCAAGTGGGCCCAAAAGCACAGCGTCCAGTTGACGGGCTGAATCTGATATGGGCCATAATTTAGCCCAAAGGCTCTTAAAGGGTCGGATCTGATATGGGCCGTAATATGGCCCAGAACGTAGTAGTCTATTAACGGGTCGGATCTCATATGGGCCCTTATTAGGCCCAGAACGTGGCAGGCTGTTAATGGACCAGATCAAATATGGGCCAGCATTTGGCCCAAAACATGGCAGCCTGTTAACGGGCCGACCCACTAGTGTCTTCAAAATCTTGTGGGCCTTTAGCTGGGCCGGCCCATTATGGTCTGCAAAATCTTGTTGGCTTTTAGCTGGGCCGGCCCATTATGGTCTGCAAAATCTTGTGGGCCTTTAGCTGGGCCGGTCCATTATGGTCTACAAAATCTTGTGGGCCTTTAGCTGGGCCAGCCCATTATGATCTGCAAAATCTTGTGAGCCTTTAGTTGGGCCGGCCCATTTAATATTTATGGGCCACTTTTCGGCCGGTCCACGTGTCAACATATCATAGGCGCATCTCGCCCATTGGATGAGTGACATCTGTGCCAATGCAGAGCTCACACGTGGTTCCCTCGGCCAATGATAATTTTACACGTGGAAAATCGCCATTGGTCGTGGCTGTTACCGGGTTATCGGATCCAAAACCGGACCCGATAGCTTAACGGCGACCCGTTACGGTGGATGCCATGTGTCGGTTACCCTTGACGAAAGCACTTTGATGACACGCCATTTATCACCATGGAAGTGGACAATTCCATGATGATAATTTTGGTAATGTCATGGAATACTTTTATGACAGCACAGGTAGTGACTATCTTGATTCTGTCATAAAATTGTCATGGATCTACATGCATGACAGAAAACGTGACCTACTGTGACAAACACGTATCATCACGGAAATGTATTTTTTTTGTAGTGTAGTGATCAAGCCCTAACAAAACTAACTAGATTACATGATGAATCTTATCCAACTCCTCACCGACCAGCGAGCCTACGAAGGAATTACTCACTCCCGGTGGGGAGCATCATGGAATTGGTGATGGAGATGGGTGGGTGATGACGAAGCTCGAAGACCCCCCTATCCGGAGCCCCAAACGGACTCTAGATCTGGCCTCCCGATGAAGAACAGGAGGTGGCGGCAGCTCCGTCCTGCGAAACACGATAATTCTTTCTCCCTGATTTTTCTCTCCAAATATAGGTATTTAAGGAGTCAGAGATAGGGTATGCGGGGCCACCAGGTGAGCACAACCCACCTGGCGCACCAGGAGGGGGGCGCGCCCTGGTGGGTTGAGCT
>NC_057799.1:510741125-510806222 GCF_018294505.1 Triticum aestivum
TGGTTCTTGGCTCCAGCAATTCTCTTTCATTATATAAAAATCCTCGCAAAGTTTCGTTCCAATCCAAGAACTTTTATTTCTGCACAAAAACAACACCATGGTAGTTCTGCTGAAAACAACGTCAGTCTGGGTTAGTTTCATTCAAATCATGCAAATTAGAGTCCAAAACAAGAGGAAAAGTAGATACGACAGAGACGTATCAATCTCTTAGAAATCAAATTATTAATTTTGAACAACATGAGCAAGAACATGTTGCACAAGCATCATAGAAAATGAAATTAATGATTAAAATTATCCTACACATGGATTAAGCTTATGGATGATAGTGCAATTTTTTTACGTCGGACTAAACTTTGTTTCAAGAAACCTTCTATATTCAGCCACAGGTGGTACATTTATGGGAATCACACTTGGAGAGGCTATAAAGCTTCTTGATAATATGATGGCAAATTATTTCCAGTGGCACACTAGATGTGCTCCAACTGGTAAGAAGGTAAATTCTATCGAGGAAGTATCCTCCTTGAATGATAAAATCGACGCTCTCATGACTATGCTTGCTACAAAAATTGTTCCAATTGATCCTTTCTTTGTCCACTTTAATTAAACAAAATAATGATGCTATTGATGTGAATTTTATGTCAAGGAATAATTTCAATAATAATGCTTATAAGGGGGATTTCAACAATCCTACATCCTATCATGTTAATCCCTCTAATAATTATGGTAATTCATATAATAATAATAGATACACTCTAATCTTGAGAACACCATTAAAGAATTTATTATTTCTCAAAAGGTTTTCAAAACTATGGTTGAAAAAAATTTGAGGAAAGTTGATGATATGTCTAGAAACATGGATAGCCTTATGCATGATGTGGATATTATTAAATTAAAATTTTGCCACAAAGCAAGGATGAAATGCTCGAATCTTTAAAAGTCATCCAAGTCACCATTGGCCAAAGTAGAGAACGGATTTATAGGCTAAGAGCTAAATGATGAAGATGTTAAAACTATTGGTGTGTCATCAATTTAATCTTTGTTTACTAATATTAAACTTGATGATGATGGAACTTAAGATAAGTCCATTTTAATTAGAGGTCGTCCCAATAGTTCGAAGGGTGATGATATTGATGCTAAAACTGAAGAAAAAAAAAGTAGGATTGAAGAGGTATAAAATATAAATAGTGGTGCTCCCATTCTATTGGATTACAAGGATTTTAATTATATAACTGTTCTCTTACTGAATGTATTTCCTTGCTTCAATCCATGAGTACTTCACCCAAAGCTTATGAACAAAATAAAGCTATTCCTAAGCATATCGTACAAACTCTTATCAAAACTCATGAAGAAAAACTTGAGTTAGAAGTTTCCATTCCTAGAAAGATGCATGATGAATGGGAACCTATTGTTGAAGAGAAGATAATTTTTTATGATTGCACAGCTTTGTGTGATCTTGGTTCTAGTGTTTCAACTATGCCTACAGTATTGTATGATGTTCTCAGTTTCACCAAGATGAGTGAACATTCCTTAAATTTATATTTAGCGGATTCCACCATTAAAAGGCCTATGGGTATAGTAAATGATGTGCTTGTGATTGCTAATAGAAATTATGTACCCATAGACTTTATTATTCTTGATATTGAATGCAATCCATCTTGTCCAATTATACTTGGGAGTCCGTTTCTAAGAACCATTGGTGCGATAATTGACATGAGGGAAGCTAATATAAGGTTCCAAATTCCATTAAGAAAAGGTATGGAACATTTCCCTAGAAAGAGAATTAAACATCCTTATGAATCTATAATGAGAGCCACTTATGGCGTTGCTTTGAAAGATGACAATGTGATACTATGCATTATGCCTAGTTAGGGGCATTAAACAAAAGCGCTTGTTGGGAGGCAACTCATTAGTTATATTTATTTCTACTTTGGATTTTGTGTGTAAACATGAATATTTCTACTTTAGTAATTATGTTTGTATCTTTTATTTTGATTTTTGTGCCAAGTAAAGCGTTTAGGTTAATGATGATGTTTGTTATTTGGTTCTGTGCAAAAACAGAAAGTTGGCGTCCAGTGCGTGAATTATTTCTCTGAACTGGAACGTGAACAATTGTTGAAAGTTTTACACATTTCTACACAAATTTTCTATGTTCTCCTTTTTTTATTTTTGGAATTACATAAGTATGACTAAAAATTCCATCATTACATACTATTCTGTTTTAGACAGATTTTGTTTTGATTGCATATTGTGCTTATTTTGATGTTTCTATGGATTGTATCAGGGGTATAAGCTATAGAGATGATAAAATATAGTAGGTATTATGTAAGAACAATTATGAATCTATTTATGACTGTAACTAAGTTAATGATTTATTTTTATTATACTAATGCATCTCACGAGGTTTTGTTGAGTTTTGCCTGGTCGAAGTTTTAAAGTTTTGGGTGAGATGACGATGGAAGAAGATAAGGAGTGGCAAGATCCTAAGTTTGGGGATGCCCAAGGCACCCCAAGGTAATATTCAAGGAAGATCCAAACATCTAAGCTTGGGGATGCCCCGGAAGGCATCCCCTCTTATCTATCGGTAATATCACTTGGAGCTATATTTTTATTCATCACATGATATGTGTTTTGCTTGGAGCATCTTTGGCTTTTGTTAGATTTTTTTCTTATTTCTACAATCATAGTTTCCTGATTGCACCTTTTAGGAGAGACACAGATTCATCTCGAATTTATAGAATGCTCTGTGTTCTTCACTTATATCTTTTGAGTTGACGCAATTGCTCATGGTCTTCACTTATATCTATTGAGCATGGCGAGAAATATTTTATAGAAATTATTTGCACTTTCTTGCTTCACCTATATATTTTTGAGAGTTAAATAGGAAGTGGTAATTTGCATGAGCTATATGTTTGATCCAAAAATAATAGGTATATAACTGTGGTAAAATAAAGACTTGCATGTAGATCACTAAATATGACGTGTTTGATTAATGATATTGAGGTTATAATATGAAGGTTTACTAGTTGATAATCATGGGTTATTTAAAATATTGATGCTAAGGTTCGTGATGTCCTGCTAATTAAAATGTCGGTCATGCCATGGCCAGGAAGTTGGAGTGTAATTTATCCTTGATTGAGACCCTTTGTGTTGTTCGAATCGGGGGCGCATGATGGTTAACTCCTCCCAACCTCCTCCCTAGGGGCATGTGAGTAATACTTTGCCTCGAGGGCTTCTAGAATTCCACAATAAATATATGAGTTCTTTATGACTAATGTCAGTTTGTGGACTACAAGCACTTCCACCCTTCCATATTTTGCTAGCCTCTTCAGTACCTGATAACCTAAAGGTATAAGGGATCACGACAGTCTTTGAAGGTAGTATTTCACCCAAATTTGTTGATTCGACACAAGGGGAGCCAAAGAATATTTATGAGCCTTAGCAGTTGAGTTGTCAATTCAACCACACATGGGAAATAATCTTTCTACAGCAAAGTGTTTAGTAGCACAGTAGTTCGATAGTTTTGATAGTAGCAGTAACAGTAGCAATAGTAACATGAACAATAACATAAGAAGTTTGTGATGATTGTAACAAGAGCATCAATAGTAACTTTGCAAAGACCAATATGAGAAAAGCATAGGCATTGGATCAGCGATGGATATTTGTGTTGGATGATATTCATCATATAACAGTCACAACCAAGAGCGATACACAATAGCTCCAATTCATCAATTCAATGTAGGCATGTATTCTGTATATAGTCATACGTTCTTATAATTAGAACTTGCATGGCATCTTTTGTCCTACCCTCCCGTGGCAGTGGGGTCCATAAGAAAACTAAGGGATATTAAGGCATCCTTTTAATAGAGAACCGGAACAAAGCAATAACACATGGTGAATATGAACTCCTCGAATTACGACCATCCCCGGGGAGTATCCCAACTATTGTCACTTTGGGGTCTACGAATCAGAGCAATAACAAGTGCATATAACTAGCAGATAGGATCAAGAACCCAAATATATTCATGGAAACATAAAGGGTTCAGATCAAGAATCATGGCACTCGGGCCCTATTTGAAGGAAATATGCCCTAGAGGCAATAATAAAGTTGTTATTTTATATTTCCTTATTCATGAAAAAGGTTTATTATTCATGCTAGAATTGTATTGATCAGAAACCTTAATACATGTGTGAATACATAAACAAACATCATGTCCCTAGTAAGCCTCTACTAGACTAGCTCGTTGATCAAAGATGGTTAAGGTTGCATAACCATAGACATGAGTTGTCATTTGATAACAGGATCAAATCATTAGGAGAATGATGTGATGGACAAGACCCATCCGTTAGCTTAGCATAATGATCGTTCAGTTTTATTGCTATTGCTTTCTTCATGTCAAATACATATTCCTTCGACTATGAGATTATGCAACTCCCGGACCGTTAGCTTAGCATAATGATCGTTCAGTTTTATTGCTATTGATTTCTTCATGTCAAATACATATTCCTTCGACTATGAGATTATGCAACTCCCGGATACCGGAGGAATACCTTGTGTGCTATCAAACGTCACAACATAAGATTATAAAGATGCTCTACAGGTATCTCCGAAGGTGTTTGTTGGGTTGGCATAGATCGAGATTAGGATTTGTCACTCCGAGTATCGGAGAGGTATCTCTGGGCCCTCTCGGTAATGCACAACACAATAAGCCTTGCAAGCAACATGACTAATGAGTTAGTTGCGGGATGATGCATTACGGAATGAGTAAAGAGACTTGCCGGTAACAAGATTGAACTATGTATGAGGATACCGACGATCGAATCTCAGGCAAGTAACATACCGATGACAAAGGGAATGACGTATGTTGTCATTGCGGTTTGACCGATAAAGATCTTCGTAGAATATGTAGGAACCAATATGAGCATCCAGGTTCTGCTGTTGGTTATTGATCGGAGATGTGTCTCGATCATGTCTACATAGTTCTCGAACCCGTAGGGTCCGCATGCTTAACGTTCGATGACGATTTGTATTATGAGTTATGTGTTTTGGTGACCGAAGATTGTTCGGAGTCCCAGATGAGATCACAAACATGATGAGGAGTCTCGAAATGGTCGAGAGGTAAAGATTGATACATTGGACGATAGTATTAGGACATCGGAATGGTTCCGGAGTGTTTCAGATATTTATCGGAGTACCGGAAGGTTACCGGAACCCCAGGGAAAGTAATGGCCCTCATGGGCCATAGGGGAGAGAGAGGGAAGCCCACAAGGGGTGGCGCGCGCCCCTCCCCCCATGGGCTATCCAAATTGGACAAGGGGAAGTGGGGGCGGCCCCCTTTCCTTTCCCCCTCTCCCTCTCCTTCCCCCTTTCAACCTCCAGGAGAAGGAAGGGGGCGACTTGGACTAGGAGTCCTAGTCGGTGCCCCCCCATGGCGCGCCCCCTAGGGCCGGCGGCCTCCTCCCATCCTCCTTTATATACAGGGGCAAGGGGCACCCCATAACACATCAATTGTTCTCTTAGCCGTGTGCGGTGCCCCCCCTCCACAGTTTACTCCTCCGGTCATAGCGTCGTAGTTCTTAGTCGAAGCCTTGTGCGGATCACATCACCATCGCCATCACCACGCCGCCGTGCTGACGAAACTCGCCCTCTAGTTTGAGGGACATCATCGAGCTGAACGTGTTCTGAACTCGGAGGTGTCGTACGTTTCGTACTTGATCGGTTGGATCGCGAAGACATTCGACTACATCAACCGCATTAAACTAACGCTTCCGGTTTCGGTCTACGAGGGTACGTGGACACATTCTACCCCTCTCGTTGCTATGCATCTCCTAGATAGATCATGAGTGATCATAGGAATTTTTTTGAAATTGCATGCTACATTCCCCAACACTATTGACAAGCAATAAACTTAGCAAATTCATCGCAACATCAATCTTAGAACATAGTGGATACTAGGGATCAAGCCCTAACAAATTGACTCGATTACATGACAAATCTCATCCAACTCCATCACCGTCCAGCAAGCCTACGAAGTAATTACTCATTCCCGGTGGTGAGCATCATGGAATTGTTGATGGGTAAGGGTTGATGACGACGACGACGATGAATTCCACCCTCCGGAGCCCCGAACAGACTCTAGATCAGCCCTCCCGATGAAGAACAGGAGGTGGCGGCGGCTCCATTTCGTAAAAGATTCCTTCTCTCTAAATTTTTTCCTGTGAGATAGTACTTACGGAGTTGGTGAAAGTGCGTTATATCGACTAGAGGGTGGTGAATAGGCAATTTTTACAAATTCGTCACTGAGGAAATACTACTTAAGGAATTTGCTAAGTGACGAAATACAAGCAGCGGAATAAGTACTCAGGTGCATGCATAACAAGACAGTAGCATAGTCATCATGATGAAAGGAAACATACACGGAGCATAGGCAGTGTGTAAATAGGATATGCAGGCAGTAGACAAGGTGGCTGAAGAAATAGGATTGAGGAAATTGAGAAAGTCTTCAGTCAAAGTCTTCAAATAGTAACGATCAATTTCATCAACGAGTAAGCGAGGAAATGGAAGGGTTGACGAAATAGAACCAGTAGCTCGGTGAAGACAGTGATTTGGTAGACCAGCTCCAACTGCTGTGACAGTTGTATGTCTGGTTGGAGTGGCTTGGTATTTAAACCAAAGGACACACAGTCCTTACCGTATTCTTCTTAAGCTAAGGTCACACAGACCTCGCCCAATCACTCGTGGTAAGTCTTCAAGGTGACTTCCAAACCTTCACAGACTTGGTCACTCGGTGATCCACAATTCCTCATGGATGCTCTAGACCATGATGCCTAACCGTCTGCAAGATGCACAGTCTTCAAAGGTAACAAGCGTCGGTCCCACACAGGAACAATCTCTTCGGTGATGCTCAATCTCTTTGGGTTTTAGGTGTTGGGGTTTTGGGTTTTTCCTCATTGATGATTTTCTCTCAAAGTCCTCGGAGGATGGGATGCTCTAAATGACAAGTGCCAGTTTCTCTCGGAGTAGCCAACCAGCTAGTGGTTGAGGGGGCAGCTATTTATAGCCAGGGAGCAGCCCGACATGATAAGACATAAATGCCCCTAATGATATGACCGTTATGTGGATAAGATATTTGGGACAGCTGGCGTGAAGCACAGCAACGTCGGAAATTTGAGCTCTCAAACTCCTCAGGGCTATCATGTTCCTCACTTTTAGGCAATTCACACCGGCGAATTCCTAACTCCTCAGTCAGAACAAATTCCTCAGAGAATTGAAGATCTTCCTCTCTGTCACTGAAGAAATTGACTAAACTATATGAGATTTCCAAAGGCTTCACTCGAAGGATTGGATATGTGTAGGCTTTGAGATGAGCATCACTTGGAAACTATTCCCTAGTTTTACCTCGGCCCCCTTTAATAGTAGAAATGCCATGCTAGGATGGTATGGTGGATATTTTGAGGAAGATAGACGTCCTATATGTAGGAGAACACGAGAAAGTCCCCCACCCCATGGAATTTGGATGTATCAACGAATTATGCACCAAGTCTTAAGAGTGGGCACTTAATACCAAAAAGATAGCAATTGTGAGATGAAATGGAAGTGCATAAAGTTTTTAAACTTGCATTAACACCATACAAGCCTTTTTCTCATTTTTGTCACCGAGATAAATTCCTTACAAGGTTAAACCCAACTAACATACAGAACTCCTTCATGGAGATCATTCATCTCGACATGGCTAGTGAAACTAATAGATCGGAGAGCATTTATGTGTATACATCATGCATCAAAGAACTCAAAAGAATCCAAGATAAATCCCATATGGATCTGATCGTAAAGTGACAATTCATTACACCGCAACAAACACACCATTAATTACATCAGATGGATCACCATCATGTTAGGAAATTCATGCGATAATTGTATTGAAGAACAAGGGATAGAGCATGCCATCTAGCTAAGAACATGGGATAATTGTATTGAAAAGTAACATGAACATAGAAAAAAATTATAGATATGCCTAAGATGTATCACATCCCAATGTCACCTCAAGTGTTTCGGTACTTATACTAGACATTATTCATTGTATGACCTCATTAATTCTCAAAGTTCAGTATAACATAAACAAGATTCACTCCATAAAGTAACTCATTATCGTAGATACATCATATAATTCGACTCATCATCAATGCCCAATATCACAACCATGGATGCAAATCAACTGATCGGGAAAGTGATAGATGACATATAATTACTGCTTGCAAATCCCTGGCCTCGAGGGTGGACTACTCCTACATCATCATGGGAGCTGCCAATGGCCGAATTTTTTTCCATGAAAGCTATTTCTGAGGGTTTTGTGCTAGCTATAAGCCACTAGCACCGTAGAGGAAGTCATTGGGTCACTGGTGGGTCCAGTTGCCCTGTTGGGGCGCTCCAACCCTAGGCTTCCTCTAATGCTCTGGTTTGGTCCTTCTCGAAATTAAAACAACTTATGATTTTTCCTGTAAGCACAAGTATTTTATTTTCCTGAAATAAATAACACTAGAAAACAGACATCTGGCTCTCGGCAATTTATTAATAGGTTAGTCCAAATAGAAATTTAAAATGTTTGCATCAATGATGATAATGTGGCATGAACAATACAAAGATTGTAGATACGTTTAGGACGTATCAATGGTACCAACAGTCGGTGCCACCTATCGACGGTGTTCCACAAAGTACCGGAACAGATACATGGATATGTATGACAACGGAAAATGTTAGGTTGTTGGATAAACATGGGGAAGCGATTTTACCAAGGTTTGGGGCGTTGTGATACAATTAATAACCCTAATCCTGCTTGTCTTGAATTATTTCAGAGGATAATATATCAACGAGCACTGTATGTATGTCCAATTACTAAGTCGTTGGATCTTGGGGTGGTTGATCTAGATGACATATCTCGAATCTATTCTAAGCTAAGCTAGGGATTAGGATTCGTCGTCTTTGCCCTCAAAGTAGAAGCTTCCCCATCAGCTCTCGGGGATACTTATAGCCATTCTTGGTCGGTTCCTCCTTTCGTTTTCTCCGTCTCCTTGTCTTTCACAACATGGATGCCTACCTTCACGCAGGTTTAGGCTTCCTCCTTTGTAATATTCCATGGGGTGTTCACTTTGGTTGCTCGTCCCTATGTATGTGGCCCCTCAGTGGAGCCCAGTCAGGGGCCCAAAGGAGAAATTTGACGAAATTCTTTATGTCACATGTACAAAGCATTATTAATTTAGTGAGAAGTCTTATTGAAAGAGCAAGTGTCGGCTTTCTGGGAACCAGGGTACCCAGACTTGCCTGCCTGCGGCCCACGGCGTGGCTCCATCAACGGCCTGGTATGGCCCATCTTCAGCATCGACGAGACAAGACCCTCGTGAGGGGCCAAGCCACACGAGGCGGACGACGTCAAGACCTCCAAAGAGAGTGGCCTCGTCACGCTAGCTCCTGAGGAGCGGAGATTCCTATGCAAGCGCCCATCTCATGAGGTCCGGATGACGCAAGGCGTGACGACCAAGTCCAGGCGGGCCCCAGCGGGTGCAGACCAGCAGGTTTCCTCTTTGGTGCTAAGGAGGCGAGAGCAGGCACGGAGTCCCGAGGAATCAGCCAAAGGTTTCCATTCCCGTGCTACAAGACCAAGACCGCCAGGGCGGCAGGACGGATGTCATCACCGAGCCCACCACGGCGTCACGACCAGAAGCTTTGCAGGCGAAGACCACCTTTCATTAGGATAAGATGTACTACTTGTCTCCCTTCAAACTTGGCTGTTGTGGGATCCCTTCCCGCCTTCGTTTTGGAGGAAGAGGACCGAGGCCACTATAAATATAGCTTAGCCACCACCATAGGAGGGGATCCGATCCGGAACCCGAACCCCCACTAGCTCACACCAACACAAGAACTAACCTCCTGAGGTTGTTCTTCCTCTATACTAGTTCATCCTCAGCCCCTGGCGAGGCCAATCCACCCCAAACCAGGAGTAGGGTCTTACACCGCAAGGTGGCCTGAACCTGGGTAAACGGCCGTGTCTCTTTCCTTTCCCGTTCCTTGAGCTAAGCTGTGAGAGCGGCGAGTTGGTAAACTGGGGAGGTCGAGTTCTTCGCACGCACCCCAGAGTTCGAACCTTTCTTGGGTTTGCGGAGCCTGAATACGACATTTGGCGCGCCAGGTAGGGGTGCGTAGGAGCCTCTCTCCCGTCGGTCGATTCACCACTGTTCCACCGTTCTCATGGCTGACGCTCGTCGAGTTCGTGCTAACCGTCGGGCTGCCCTTGCCACCCGCGTCGCCTAGACAGCGCCTGCGGCCGACGGCATCCCCCCGGCATTCCCCATTGCTCGCGGCGAACACTGCCACCGGACCCGTGGCCCACAAGCAGCAGGCTTTGTCGCTGCAGCCTTCTGTGCGGCGTGATGGACGCACCTCCACTCCATCGCTGACTTCAGTTGCTGCTTCGTCTTCCCATGCCCATCGTGGGCCGACGAACACGCAGGCTGCGTTGCTCATGGCACGTGAGCATCTGCGCTATCGCCCGACCGATGACCTCTACGAGGATTGGTTGGACCGCATCGCCGAGCTCGCAAGCGCCGCTGGAGAGGCCCCTGCACCATCTCGCTCGCTGCCTCCCCTGTCGCCTCTTGCAGGCAACGTGACCCACGGAGCGCCTCCTCCACCTCCCAGGCAAGATGCCATCCTCAAGCCAAGGCGTGAGGCCCCCCGGCGTGACCTGCCACACAGGGCGCCGACGCGCGATGAAGAAAGCTGCCAAGTGGTGTAGCGGCCTCAAGGAGAGGTTGTGCGCTCCCAGCACCACCGCGTCAAGACCGCATGCTGCCCGAGGCGGTGGCACGCGAGCACCAAGACCAGGCTCCTCCTCTGCGGCGGGCTCCTGTGAGCGCGGCCGGCTGCTGTGCGTTCACCCCGGAGCTGCGCCGCGTCGTCTGGCCTGGGAAGTTCAAGCCGGGCGTGCCTCCTGATGTCTACTACACAACCTTCTTCTTGTAGACTTTGTTGGGCTTCCAAGTGCAGAGGTTTGTAGGACAATAGCAAATTTCCCTCAAGTGGATGACCTAAGGTTTATCAATCCGTGGGAGGTGTAGGATGAAGATGGTCTCTCTCAAACAACCCTGCAACCAAATAACAAAGAGTCTCTTGTGTCCCCAACACACCCAATACAATGGAAAATTGTATAGGTGCACTAGTTCGGCGAAGAGATGGTGATACAAGTACAATAAGGATGGTAGATATGGGTTTTTGTAATCTGAAAATGTCGGGACCCCGATTCCAAGTCACACCGATCTAGCCTGTAACACCTCATATCACCTTGCGGCCTCACGCACGGTACTCCCACGGGTGTCGCCTTACCATGGCCCGGGACCGTTTGCGCCTTTTGGCTCACGTATATGACAATGTCGCTAGCATCCATATAACAGAGAACCCGGGCCGACATGGCTAGTCGTGAACCCAAAGCGGCACTAACGTATGGGGACAGGCATACATGAATCAACATCGAACGTGTCGGTCAGCAGCGTGCGAATCCGGGCTGTAGCACTGGGCTAACAGGACTCCGGGAACCCGGGCTGTAGCAGGCTAGGCAGGACTCCGGATGTCACCGCGTGACATTTCCCTGAAGGGACAGACACAGGAACGATATGAAACACATGCCGGCCAGTCAAGTGTCCAGAGCAGTAGTGCTGGGCTAGCAGGACTCCGGTGAACCGGGCTGTAGCGGACTACTATGGCTCAAGGAGGCACTAGACTACATTTCCCCATAAGAGAGGCTGCTAAGGATAGACAACTAGATTGTCGGATCCCACACATACCAAGCATTTCAATCATACACACAATATGCTCGATATGTGCAAATACAACATGGCATCACAGCAAGACTCTACGACTCAGAGTATTTATTCATCAGGCTCCGAAGAGCGAGATATTACAAACATGGGTCTCATGACCCAACATTCAGAACATACAAGTCAAAGCACATGCGGAAGCTTAACATGTCTGAGTACAGACATCTATAAATGGAAAAGGCTGAGAAGCCTGACTATCTACCAGATCCTGCCGAAGGCACAAGATCGTAGCTGAGGTATCAAGCTTAACGTCGAAGTCCACACGGAACTACTAGCGAGACTGACGTCTCTCTGCAAAACATAAAATAGGCAAACGTGAGTACAATTGTACCCAGCAAGACTTACATCGGAACTATCTACATATGCATCGGTATCAACAAAGGGGGTGAGGGAGTTTAACTGCAGCAAGCCAGCTTTGAGTCGGTGGCTATCCTGAACTACGACTGCAAGTAACTCTTTTGAGGTGGCGCACACGAGTCCACATATTCACCATATCAATACACCACTATGGATCCGCTCCCGTCTCCCTACAAGAACGCCATCCATAGCACTCACGCTTATCTTGCGCATTTTAGAGTATCCACTTTCACTTGTCTATGAATTGTTATAGGCAACCCAGAAGTCCTTTACCACGGACACGGCTATTCGAATAGATCATATTAACCCTGCAGGGGTGTACTTCGTCACACACGCTCTCGCCACTTACCACCATGTACACGTCGTGTACCTCGGCAACCTTCAAGCGGAAGCCTGGCGAGGGAGTCGGCCACGACCTGACTAACCACACAAGTCTCTAGTCCAGGTTTATCGCCTATTCGGGTTCCATCCGCAAGGAGATCCGGCCGGGGTGTCGCTCACGGCCCCAAACGATGTGTGCAGGGTTCCCGAGCCCACCATCCGGGTGCCACTCGGTACACCAGGCCACATGTGCCTAGTCTGTCCCAAGCCCACCTGTACCGGGTGCCACTTGGTAGACTACTAACACTACCTACAAACACCAGAAACTAGTTGCAACTCCTGGACAGAGATCAAGTTGATTAATAAGTCGAGAGGGGCACTTAAGCATTCCAATGTGTGGTAGTAACTGTTCATGGATCACAAACACAGACCTCATTTCCTGAGGACGGCTTCAATGAGACAACCCACCAGGTACTCCTACATGGCCTCTCACCGCTACCTTTACCAAATCGTGTTCACACACTTAGCTCTCACACAGTAGGACATGTTCACAACTTTCCAATTCATTCCCGATGAATCAGACCTGACACAACTCTAAGCAATAGCAGGCATGACAAACAAGCATGAATGAGCAGGCACATCAGGGCTCAAACAACTCCTACTCATGCTAGTGGGTTTCATCTATTTACTGTGGCAATGACAGGTCATGCAGAGGATAAAGGGGTTCAGCTACCGCAACAAGTAACAGATGAATCGTTGTTGTCCTAATGCAGTAAAAGAGAGCAGGAGTGAGAGAGTGGGATTGTATCGGAATGAACAAGGGGGTTTTGCTTGCCTGGCACTTCTGAAGATAGTATAGTTCTTCATCGGTGTCATCGAACTCATCGTCGGAACCACATCTATCGAGAGGGGGCAAACACCGGAAAACAAGGAAGAACACAATCAATGCAATGCACAATATGATGCATGATCATGACATGGCAATATGCTGTGGTTTGGGCTAATGCAACTAGCAGCAAGTTAAATGGAGTTGGCTTGAATCAAAGATTCAAATTCAAACTCCATATGTGATTTCTTAAATGCCATTTAATTGAATTGTCCTAAACAGTAGTCATAAGTTGTTCTAACATGCATGGAAATGGTACAGATGGATAGATTGGATTTTTCTGATCATTTTTCATATATAAATGTTTTCCATCTGAGTTATAGATTATTTTCTATGATTTTTAGAAGTTTATAGGATTTTCTGGAAGTTCCTGAATTATTTTAAATCCAGAAAATTATTAACTGCATCAGCACTGCGTCACTGTGACGTCAGCTGGTCAACGGGGCGGTCCGGGTCAAACTGACAGTGGGGCCCGCATGTCATCTGGTCAGCTAATTGACAGGGTTAATTAACACTAATTTAATCCTAAACTAGAAATTCGTTAGGGGTTGGCCCCACATGTTAGTGACTCAGGGGGGAGTCAAACAAGGTCAACCCGGGTCAAACTCGCCGGAGTTGACCCGGGGCTCGTCGCCGGCAGGGCCAGAGACGGCGTAGGGGCTCGGGATTCCCCCTACGGCGACCAAATGGCCGGCGGAGGCATCTACGCGACGGGGAGGCTCGTCCGCGTCGAGTGGTGCACGCAGCAGCGGCTGGGATGGCCAGAGTTGACGACGGCGGGCACTTCCGCGGCGGCCGGAGTACGGACACTGACAGTTTAGGCGCTACAGCGCGTTTCGAGGCGAACGGGTGGGGTCTGCGGCTTCCTGAGGAAGCGCTGAGCACGCCTACGTGCTCTGGTGCGACGTGCGGGTGTTGCAACCACGGCGGCGACATGGCCGGCGGCGGGGAGTGCTCGGCTCCGGTGGTTGATGCGGCTAGGGGGCAAATCAGGCAACGAGGCATGGGGAAAACGGTGCAACGGCTCACCGCGGTTCTGCTGGTGCTGCTGGCGGGGCAGGGAAGGCACGGGGTCCGGCGAAACGACGGTGGGGATCGGCGGTGACGGGCTCGCTCGGGTGGCTGCGGCGCGAGCGCTGGGGGGAGAGGGAGGAACCAGAGAGGGGGGAGATGCAGGGGGTGTCGTGGCGCTCTTGGCGCCCTCCAGCAGCAGCGGCGGCAAGCAGGAGGTGGCCGCGCGCGTACTGGCGTGCGGAGGCCACGCGCCCCTGCCTACTGGCGTGAGGTAGGGGATGACTGGCATCTCCAGTGGGCTGGGCTGCTACAGCAACGGGCCAAGGTAACTCTCTCTCTCTCTGCTTTCTATTTCTGTTTTCTATTTTCTGTCTTTGTTTTTTTGGATTTAGTAAAATACTAAACCACTTTATAAAATCCTGAAATAAATTGTGGGCAGATACTGGATTATTCCCAACAGCCCTCAACTACCTTTCAGAATTATTAGAGCATTTAAAATATTTATAGAATTTAAATGCCCCAATTCAAATACAATATGAGTTAATTCAAAAATCCATAAATGGCCAAGAAATATGCTCATCATTTTTGGCAAAGGTTTTCACCTTTATCAAAATCATGAACATTTCCAAAGGCATTTTGGGTTCATTGAAAACATTTGAACTTGAACCTAGTTGAATTGATTTAGTGCCGGCCTTGGTCATCCCCAATTCAATTTTCCTTTGAATTAAAAACATGATGCATGCTCACTGATGCAACTATTTACAGTCATGACTCTAGGGCTGTGACAACTCACCCCCACTAAACAAGAATCTCGTCCCGAGATTCAAGTCGTGAGGTAAGAAGACAGAGGGACACAAGTTAACCTGATCTTCACGATCCAAGTTGCACTTCATAAGAACGTTGATTCGATCACCATCTTCGTCTCGATGTCTTGCTCTGAGAACTCCAACCGACAAGACAACAAGAGGAAAGGGAAAACTCTAGAAGGATTGATCTTCTCGAAGATCGAGCTATACAAGATCAACTCGTGGAATGAGATGTTGAAACATCTCGAGTTGAGACACAAAACACATCGAGAGGGATGGATGAACAAACGATGAGGTTTGATTTGGTGGGCAACAATCCCACGCTTAGGTAGGATGGTGCATGGTTTCAAAGTAGCGAGGAGATAGTTGCCACGATTCCATAACAGGGCACCTTAGGGAAGGTGGCTCATAGAAATATCCCTTAAGTGGCAAAAAGAATTACTTTTGATTCAGAGATCATTGAAACTCTTCATACCAGCCTAAGGCAATTTACAAATGATCGTTTGAAAGAATTCAAAAGAATGGCACACTCAATTTGGAAAGGAAACTGCGGTTATAGAACAACTCGGCAAATGGAAGGCACATTCCAGTTGACACCAGGGATATAACCTTGTGACTGAGCGTGCTTTCAAGAACTTGAGCATTTCCATATTCATCAGGGTTTTACCAACATCCGTGCTGAGGATCCTGGCAACACATCATACTACCATGATGGACGGTGATGGAGGATGCAGGTGCAAAGGAGGACATCACTTTCTCAGATTTTTCCTTAGCAATGCCAAAGAAGCAAATCTGGATGATCGACCGAGAGACATTTAGCCCTCCGCTTCTAATGTTCTCCTTGATGCACTAGCATATCCCATTCATAGATATGGTTTGATATCTAGAACATCAAGTAAAAGGTCGGACTTCGGAAATATAAAAATCCATAAGGAACAACTAGGGAGCAAATCCTACGAAATCCTTATGGGGAGGTGGCCAACTTCCTCAATCAAGTTACTACAATAATAGGTCTTCCGGCTGGGTATGTTAGCCACGACATCCACTTACCGGGTTACGAAGACCAATATTATAGCTATTGGGGGATGTTCCAACCATCATATCTGCCTGAGATTCAGATCTAGTTGGTAACAGGATATTTCAGACAACATGTCCGGAAAAGAAAGTTTGCAACACAAATCGACGAGATGACGTTGCGAGATTCTCGGGAGATGAACTACGATAGCAAGCTCCAAAACATGAGCTGGTTCTGCTACACACCTGTGAACACGCTGTCCCAGACAAGCATGACAATGTAGTAGTCTTACAATACAACACTACCGAGTTCTGGTGGGGAACCATCAACGAGGATATCGAAGCCTTGTACAAATCATTCAGTGGCTTGGTGTGCTAGGAACACATATAGAATGAAGGTTGCAAGTCTCCAGGCCACAGAACACTTCGCATATATGCATGACTGACTTGGGATGATTCCAAAGGAAGCAAAACTAACTTTCTCGAATCCACGGCGGCAACTTACATCATATGCACGTGAATTAGAGGAAGTCACTACTTTCATCCAAACATATACTTCATGAGCTAGCACGAAGAAAATGCTTTCAAAAAGTTTCCAACACTAGCTGGATGTTCAACACGAGTCATGGAGAAGGTAGCAGTGTTGCTGATGGGCTCAACAACAATTCATCCAGGTTTCCATGGAGATGGAATTCCATAATTATGTGAACAAGTGATAGCATTGGTCAGACCCAAAGAATATAATGGTGTATGCTCGAGGAAACCACCACGAGTAAGACAACATTACGAATATCGTTGGCTCTGATTTGATTTAAGGATAGCCCACACTCAAATCAAAGTTTGGACAAGATAATAGATCCAACAATTGATCACGAGGATCAATCAATGAAGATATCATCTTTCTTCAACACACTCACAAAAAGATATCCCTTAAAATGAACTAAGCTGGCAAGCTTTTATCTTCCAACTCTCCAAGTTGTTGTTTGGCTTAACCAACTAGCTCAGGGGTATCCAACACAGATTCTTGGAGAAAGGGTGGTTTACAAGAATACCAACATGATCACAAACTCAACATAGCGGTCAGGTGACGACCTGGTGATACTTCCGAGAAGATATTCGGAAAATCACGAACCACCGATATGTTACTAAGCTCGAGAAAAATCTTGCTTTTCAGGGCAAGACGATATGATCAACTGAGCAAGGGTTTGACAAATTCCTAACTCATTGATTGAAGAGTGCACCAAAAATAAGGACTAGTAACACGATCAATCTCAGGATGATGATTGAATAACCAACACGCTAAGAATGAGATTGTTGTCCATTAACTACCAAGCAACGGGGTTGCTAGGAGTATTGATTTCACACATCACAGTTCACTTGTCAGCATTCCGGTTACAACCAACACGGAGACCGAGAGATGAATAATGATGGCGAGAAGTATCACTACATCAAGAATTCATGAGAGATTGTGCAATTCTCACGTCATTCTTGATATGAAAGAGGGTGACATTCCAAGGTAGAATAGATCAAAGGCTGGATTGGCAATTTGATCTGCGGAATACAACTACTTTGACCCAATCCTAGATATGGACGAGGTACCGGAGTTTGTTTCTCCTAGCCATCCAGAATAGAATGGCTTGACAGACCACAAGAATAGTAGGCATCGATGAACACGATCGCACACATACCCTTGACTATCAATTGATAGATGAAGGTCGGAGTACAGCTAAAGAGGGACAACCCAAAGGAACATATGTTTTTCTGAGTTGTGGATGCATGAATTAGTATGTCGAACAAATTCAACATATTTCTTCCGGATAACCCATGCAGAGGAGGAAGGACTGGCAGAGTCACAATATGAATGAAGTACTCCTCAAGAGTGCCCTGGTTGTGATCTTTTGGTTAAAAGAACTTCTGCCATGATGGTTCATGGTATTGGAAGAAGGAAATACCACGGACCTCGAGGACTAATGCAAAGGTTACTAATAACCTAAAGGAATGAGCAAACACTATCAACATGAGGTAAGTAGGATGAATCTCGGGTCCAAGAACCCAGGAATAGAATGCCTACTAACTAAATGGCATCACGGGATGCTTTCGAGAATAATGGCCAGAATCATCACACTAGGAACACAAAACATGGCTAGATTACTAGGTGATCCTCTAAGACACCTAGGGTCATAATAATAGCTCCAACATATATACCGAGACAATAGAGTGCCTCAACGCACCGATTAGTGTGGTTAAACTGGCCCAAAGAAACATCGAAGGGATTTGCAAATGCATCAGACTATTTAGAAACCTGGGATGACTCGGACAGCATAACGGCTGTAAATGCTCAAAAATATTTGAGACATCCTGCAAAATGGTGGCATAACCACTCAACAACATCATAATATCAAGGTTCTGGTTCAACTGACAACATAAGGAAGTAGTAGAAACTGAACTGAGGCTTCAGACCAACAATCCTACGAGTCTACGGATTAGTAACACGTGATCCTGATAGAAAGATGAGAAGCCTAGTTCTTAATCCCCGTAGAAGAGAAGAGGGTGACTCAGATCAGAAGGGCATAAGGTAAAGGAGTAAAAAGAGCCTTACGTTCCCTTCCACAATCAATTCCCTTATATAACTAAAGCATTTCTAGACTCAACTTCGACCAGTCTGGCTTGGTAATCCTACAGGCAGTCAGGCTCTGATACCAAAGCTGTCGGGGCCCCGATTCCAAGTCACACCGATCTAGCCTGTAACACCTCATATCACCTTGCGGCCTCACGCACGGTACTCCCACGGGTGTCGCCTTACCATGGCCCGGGACCGTTTGCGCCTTTTGGCTCACGTATATGACAATGTCGCTAGCATCCATATGATCGAGAACCCGGGCCGACATGGCTAGTCGTGAACCCAAAGCGGCACTAACGTATGGGGACAGGCATACATGAATCAACAATCGAACGTGTCGGTCAGCAGCGTGCGAATCCGGGCTGTAGCACTGGGCTAACAGGACTCCGGGAACCCGGGCTGTAGCAGGCTAGGCAGGACTCCGGATGTCACCGCGTGACATTTCCCCGAAGGGACAGACACAGGAACGATATGAAACACATGTCGACCAGTCAAGTGTCCAGAGCAGTAGTGTTGGGCTAGCAGGACTCCGGTGAACCGGGCTGTAGCGGACTACTATGGCTCAAGGAGGCACTAGACTACATTTCCCCATAAGAGAGGCTGCTAAGGATAGACAACTAGATTGTCGGATCCCACACATGCCAAGCATTTCAATCATACACACAATATGCTCAATATGTGCAAATACAACATGGCATCACAGCAAGACTCTACGACTCAGAGTATTTATTCATCAGGCTCCGAAGAGCGAGATATTACAAACATGGGTCTCATGACCCAACATTCAGAGCATACAAGTCAAAGCACATGCGGAAGCTTAACATGTCTGAGTATAGACATCTATAAATGGAAAAGGCTGAGAAGCCTGACTATCTACCAGATCCTGCCGAGGGCACAAGATCGTAGCTGAAGTATCAAGCTAAACGTCGAAGTCCACACGGAACTACTAGCGAGACTGACGTCTCTCTGCAAAACATAAAATAGGCAAACGTGAGTACAATTGTACCCAGCAAGACTTACATCAGAACTATCTACATATGCATCGGTATCAACAAAGGGGGTGGTGGAGTTTAACTGCAGCAAGCCAGCTTTGACTCGGTGGCTATCCTGAACTACGACTGCAAGTAACTCTTTTGAGGTGGCGCACACGAGTCCACATATTCACCATATCAATACACCACTATGGATCCGCTCCCGTCTCCCTACGAGAACGCCATCCATAGCACTCACGCTTATCTTGCGCATTTTAGAGTATCCACTTTCACTTGTCTATGAACTGTTATAGG
Organism: Triticum aestivum; assembly: GCF_018294505.1. Classification (NCBI taxonomy): domain Eukaryota; kingdom Viridiplantae; phylum Streptophyta; class Magnoliopsida; order Poales; family Poaceae; genus Triticum; species Triticum aestivum. The sequence continues at coordinate 510,761,295 of NC_057799.1, forward strand.
CAACCCAGAAGTCCTTTACCGCGGACACGGCTATTCGAATAGATCATATTAACCCTGCAGGGGTGTACTTCGTCACACACGCTCTCGCCACTTACCACCATGTACACGTCGTGTACCTCGGCAACCTTCAAGCGGAAGCCTGGCGAGGGAGTCGGCCACGACCTGACTAACCACACAAGTCTCTAGTCCAGGTTTATCGCCTATTCGGGTTCCATCCGCAAGGAGATCCGGCCGGGGTGTCGCTCACGGCCCCAAACGATGTGTGCAGGGTTCCCGAGCCCACCATCCGGGTGCCACTCGGTACACCAGGCCACATGTGCCTAGTCTGTCCCAAGCCCACCTGTACCGGGTGCCACTTGGTAGACTACTAACACTACCTACAAACACCAGAAACTAGTTGCAACTCCTGGACAGAGATCAAGTTGATTAATAAGTCGAGAGGGGCACTTAAGCATTCCAATGTGTGGTAGTAATTGTTCATGGATCACAAACACAGAGCTCAGTTCCTGAGGACGGCTTCAATGAGACAACCCACCATGTACTCCTACATGGCCTCTCACCACTACCTTTACCAAATCGTGTTCACACACTTAGCTCTCACACAGTAGGACATGTTCACAACTTTCCAATTCATTCCCGATGAATCAGACCTGACACAACTCTAAGCAATAGCAGGCATGACAAACAAGCATGAATGAGTAGGCACATCAGGGCTCAAACAACTCCTACTCATGCTAGTGGGTTTTATCTATTTACTGTGGCAATGACAGGTCATGCAGAGGATAAAGGGGTTCAGCTACCGCAGCAAGTAACAGATGAATCGTTGTTGTCCTAATGCAGTAAAAGAGAGCAGGAGCGAGAGAGTGGGATTGTATCGGAATGAACAAGGGGGTTTTGCTTGCCTGGCACTTCTGAAGATAGTATAGTTCTTCATCGGTGTCATCGAACTCATCGTCGGAACCACATCTATCGAGAGGGGGCAAACACCGGCAAACAAGAAAGAACACAATCAATGCAATGCACAATATGATGCATGATCATGACATGGCAATATGCTGTGGTTTGGGCTAATGCAACTAGCAGCAAGTTAAATGGAGTTGGCTTGAATCAAAGATTCAAATTCAAACTCCATATGTGATTTCTTAAATGCCATTTAATTGAATTGTCCTAAACAGTAGTCATAAGTTGTTCTAACATGCATGGAAATGGTACAGATGGATAGATTGGATTTTTCTGATCATTTTTCATATATAAATGTTTTCCATCTGAGTTATAGATTATTTTCTATGATTTTTAGAAGTTTATAGGATTTTCTGGAAGTTCCTGAATTATTTTAAATCCAGAAAATTATTAGCTGCGTCAGCACTGCATCACTGTGACGTCAGCTGGTCAACGGGGCGGTCCGGGTCAAACTGAAAGTGGGGCCCGCATGTCATCTGGTCAGCTAATTGACAGGGTTAATTAACACTAATTTAATCCTAAACTAGAAATTAGTTAGGCGTTGGCCCCACATGTTAGTGACTTAGGGGGGAGTCAAACAAGGTCAACCCGGGTCAAACTCGCCGGAGTTGACCCGGGGCTCGTCGCCGGCAGGGCCAGAGACAGCGGAGGGGCTCGGGATTCCCCCTACGGCGACCAAATGGCCGGCGGAGGCATCTACGCGACGGGGAGGCTCGTCCGCGTCGAGTGGTGCACGCAGCAGCGGCTGGGATGGCCGGAGTTGACGGCGGCGGGCACTTCCGCGGCGGCCGGATTACGGGCACTGACAGTTTAGGTGCTACAGCGCGTTTCGAGGCGAACGGGTGGGGTCTGCGGCTTCCTGAGGAAGCGCTGAGCACGCCTACGTGCTCTGGTGCGACGTGCGGGTGTTGCAACCGCGGCGGCGACATGGCCGGCGGCGGGGAGCGCTCGGCTCCGGTGGTTGATGCGGCTAGGGGGCAAATCAGGCAATGAGGCATGGGGAAACGGTGCAACGGCTCACCGCGGTTCTGCTGGTGCTGCTGGCGGGGCAGGGAAGGCACGGGGTCCGGCGAAACGACGGTGGGGATCGGCGGCGACGGGCTCGCTCGGGTGGCTGCGGCGCGAGCGCTGGGGGGAGAGGGAGGAACCAGAGGGGGGGGAGATGCAGGGGGTGTCGTGGCGCTCTTGGCGCCCTCCAGCAGCAGCGGCGGCAAGCAGGAGGTGGCCGCGCGCGTGCTGGCGTGCGGAGGCCACGCGCCCCTGCCTACTGGCGTGAGGTAGGGGATGACTGGCATCTCCAGTGGGTTGGGCTGCTACAGCAACGGGCCAAGGTAACTCTCTCTCTCTGCTTTCTGTTTCTGTTTTCTATTTTCTGTCTTTGTTTTTTTGGATTTAGTAAAATACTAAACCACTTTATAAAATCCTGAAATAAATTGTGGGCAGATACTGGATTATTCCCAACAGCCCTCAACTACCTTTCAGAATTATTAGAGCATTTAAAATATTTATAGAATTTAAATGCCCCAATTCAAATACAATATGAGTTAATTCAAAAATCCATAAATGGCCAAGAAATATGCTCATCATTTTTGGCAAAGGTTTTCACCTTTATCAAAATCATGAACATTTCCAAAGGCATTTTGGGTTCATTGAAAACATTTGAACTTGAACCTAGTTGAATTGATTTAGTGCCAGGGCTTGGTCATCCCCAATTCAATTTTCCTTTGAATTAAAAACATGATGCATGCTCACTGATGCAACTATTTACAGTCATGACTCTAGGGCTGTGACAGAAAATATAAAAACAGCAAGGTAACAAGTGGTAAAGGTGAGCGTAAACGGTATTGCAATGCTAGGAAACAAGGCCTAGGGTTCATACTTTCACTAGTGCAAGTTCTCAACAATAATAACATAACTGGATCATATAACTATCCCTCAACATGCAACAAAGAGTCACTCCACAGCTACTAATAGCGGAGAATAAATGAAGAGATTATGGTAGGGTACGAAACCACCTCAAAGTTATCCTTTCTGATCTATCTATTCAAGAGTCCGTAGTAAAATAACACGAAGCTATTCTTTCCGTTCGATCTATCATAGAGTTCGTACTAGAATAACACCTTAAGACACAAATCAACCAAAACCCTAATGTCACCTAGATACTCCAATGTCACCTCAAGTATCCGTGGGTATGATTATACGATATGCATCACACAATCTCAGATTCATCTATTCAACCAACACAAAGAACTTCAAAGAGTGCCCCAAAGTTTCTACCGGAGAGGCAAGACGAAAACGTGTGCCAACCCCTATGCATAAGTTCATGGAACCCGCAAGTTGATCACCAAAACATACATCAAGTAGATCACGTGAATATCCCATTGTCACCACAGATAAGCACGGCAAGACATACATCAAGTGTTCTCAAATCCTTAAAGACTCAATCTGATAAGATAACTTCAAAGGGAAAACTCAATCCATTACAAGAGAGTAGAGGGGGAGAAACATCATAAGATCCAACTATAATAGCAAAGCTCGCGATACATCAAGATCGTGCCAACTCAAGAACACGAGAGAGAGAGAGAGAGAGAGAGATCAAACACATAGCTACTGGTACATACCCTCAGCCCCGAGGGTGAACTACTCCCTCCTCGTCATGGAGAGCGCCGGGATGATGAAGATGGCCACACGTGAGGGATCCCCCCTCCGGCAGGGTGCCGGAATAGGGTCTCGATTGGTTCTTGGTGGCTACAGAGGCTTGCAGCGGCGGAACTCCCGATCTATTCTGTTCCCCGATGTTTTTAGGGTATATGGACATATATAGGCGAAAGAAGTCGGTCAGGGGAGCCACGAGGGTGGGGCGCACCCAGGGGGGCAGGCGCGCCTCCCTGCCTCGTGGCCACCTCGAAGCTTCCCTGACTTCAACTCCAAGTCTCTTGGATCACGTTCGTTCCAAAAATCACGCTCCCAAAGGTTTCATTCCATTTGGACTCCGTTTGATATTCCTTTTCTGCAAAACACTGAAACAAGGGAAAAACAGAAACTGGCACTAGGCTCTGGGTTAATAGGTTAGTCCCAAAAATAATATAAAAGTGCATAGTAAAGCCCATTAAACATCCAAGATGGATAATATAATAGTATGAATACTTCATAAATTATAGATACGTTGGAGACGTATCAGCATCCCCAAGCTTAATTCCTGCTCGTCCTCGAGTAGGTAAATGATAAAAGAAATAATTTATGAACTGTGAATGCTAGCAGGTGCACAAGCTTGATCAATGATAATTTCAATCACCTTTTCTAGCATCATTATATGTCATAACAGTAGCTCATATCATAAAGCTTCTCATGATCAAGTAACAAGCTATTCACATGTTAAAGTATAGATCGTAAACTTTCTTGAAAACTAACAAACCGTGTTATTAGTCATCAAACAATTACAATTCATCTTATTTTCAGGAAGAGTCTATGTCAGAGCTTTGATTTAGCAAATCCCACATACTCAACTATCATATAGTCTTCCATGATTTCTACCACTCAAAGCATATTTTTAGAACAAATAACATCCATCGAACACAGAGAAAGATAGGGGCTTAATGTTTCGCCTCCCAACTTATTTATCATACAGATAATCGTCAACAATAATAATTCATGATCAAATATATTTGAAGGTCATATATGCTTAGATCTTTCCATCACATGATGCTTGCCAACTAAAGAGTGGGTTGGAATGAGAAGGAATACTACCGACTCTTGCATAAAAGTAAAAGATATGCCCTTCGCAGAGGGAAGTAGGGATTTGCAGAGGTGCCAAAGCTCGAAGCTAAAACAGAGATGAAAATAATTTTGAGAGGTATGCTTTCATTGTCAACATAACGACCAAGAGTTCCCAATATCTTCCATACTAGATACATTATAGGCGGTTCCCACGCAGAAAGGTAAAGTTTTACTCCCCCTCCACCAACATTCACACTCCACAGCTTGTCCGAAACAACGGGTGACGTCCAACTATCAACATTCCTGGGGGAGTTTGTTTAAATTATTTGTGATTTTGTTTTTGATCTTTTGATCATAGGACTGGGCATCCGAGTTACCAGCTATTTTCTCGTGAATGATGAGCGGAGTCCACTCATCGTGATAATAACCCACCTAGCATGGAAGATACTGACAGCCCCTAGTCGCTACATGAGCGATTCGGGCATACAAAACATATTATTATTTGAAGGTTTAGAGTTTGGCACATGCAAATTTACTTGGAACGGCAGGTAAATACCGCATATAGGTAGATATGGTGGATACTCATGGAAGAAACTTGGTTCAAGGAATTTGGATGCACAAGCAGTATTCCCGCTTAGTACAGATATTTTGTCTAGCAAAGGATTCTAAATAGCAAGCACCACATGTTAGAGGATCCATAACAATATAACTTCTATACAAATATACCCAAGCATAACTCATTATGTTGTCTTCCTTGTCCAACCTTAACTAATTTGCTCAGGTTTGAAAATAATTAATGGGGCTCACAATCATAGAAGATGTCCAAGATAGTATATTTATATGTGAAATCTCACTTCCTTCAATATTCTTTCATGAATTGTTCAAGTGACCAATACAATGTTTGCTAACCTTCAATAAATTTACCACCTCTACTTCTTATATGTGAAGGCATTACTCCCCATGGGAAAGGCATATGAAACATATATAATTTCATGTTTATGACATTCAAATCATTCAACCATTTACTCATAGGATATAAGTGAAGCACACGAGTAAATGACAAACTACTCCAAAAAGATATAAGTGAAGATCAATGAGTAGTTAAATAATTATGTAGCTATGTGAAGACTCTCTCTCATTTAAGAATTTCAGATCTTGCTATTTTATTCAAAGAGAAAGCAAAGCTAAAGAAAATAAAATGATTCTCCAAGCAAAACACATATCATGTGGTGAATAAAAATATAGCTCCAAGTAAAGTTACCGATGAACGAAGACGAAAGAGGGGATGCCATCTGGGGCATCCCCAAGCTTAGGCTCTTGGTTGTCCTTGAATATTACCTTCGGGTGCCTTGGGCATCCCCAAGCTTAGGCTCTTGGCACTCCTTATTCCATAGTCCATCGAATCTTTACCCAAAACTTGAAAACTTCACAACACAAAACTTAACAGAAGATCTCGTGAGCTCCGTTAGCGAAAGAAAACAAAACACCACTTCAAGGTACTGTAATGAACTCATTATTTATTTGTATTGGTGTTAAATCTACTGTATTCCAACTTCTCTATGGTTTATAAACTATTTTACAAGCCATAGATTCATCAAAATAAGCAAACAACACACGAAAAACAGAATCTGTCAAAAACAGAACAGTCTGTAGTAATCTGTAACTAACGCAAACTTCTGGAACTCAACAAATTCTACCAAAACAGGCCGACCTAGATAATTTTATTATTGATCTGCTGCAATTGGAATCAATATTTTATCACGTTCTGGTGATTTTTAACAATTGTTTTCGTGATCAGAAAGTTTCTGTCTTTTTCAGCAAGATCAAATAATTATCATCCAAGAAGATCCTATAGGTCTTACTTGGCACAAACACTAATTAAAACATAAAACCACATCTTAACAGAAGCTAGATGATTTATCTATTACTAACTAGGAGCAAAAGCAAAGGACAAAAATAAAATTGGGTTGCCTCCCAACAAGCGCTAACGTTTAACGCCCCTAGCTAGCCATGATGATTTCAGTGATGCTCACCTAAAAGATAAGAATTGAAACATAAAGAGAGCATCATGAAGAATATGACTAGCACGTTTAAGTCTAACCCACTTCCTATGCATAGGGATTTTGTGAGCAAACAACTTATGGGAACAATAATCAACTAGCATAGGAAGGCAAAACAAGTATAACTTTAAAACTTTAAGCACATAGAGAGGAAACTTGATATTATTGCAATTCTTACAAGCATATATTACCCCCTCATAATAATTTTCAGTAGCATCATGAATGAATTCAACTATATAACCAGCACCTAAAGCATTCTTTTCATGATCTACTTGCATAGAAATTTTACTACTCTCCACATAAGCAAATTTATTCTCATCAATAGTAGTGGGAGCAAACTCAACAAAATAACTATCATGTGAAGCATAATCCAATTGAAAATTCAAATCATGATGACAAGTTTCATGGTTATCTTTATTCTTTATAGCATACGTGTCATCACAATAATCATCATAAATAGGAGGCATGCTTTCATCATAATAAATTTTCTCATCAAAACTTGGGGGACAAAAAATATCATCTTCATCAAACATAGCATCCCCAAGCTTGTGGCTTTGCATATAATTAGCATCATGGGTATTCAAAGAATTCATACTAACAACATTGGAATCATGCTCATCATTCACATATTTTATGCCAAGCACTCTATGTAATTCTTCTTCTAGTACTTGAGCACAATTTTCCTTCCCATCATTTTCACGAAAGATAATAAAAAGATGAAGCATATGAGGCACCCTTAATGCCATTTTTTTGTAGTTTTATTTTATAATATAAACTAGTGATAAAACAAGAAACTAAAATATTCGATTGCAAGATCTAAAGATATACCTTCAAGCACTCACCTCCCCGGCAACGGCGCCAGAAAAGAGCTTGATGTCTACTACACAACCTTCTTGTAGACGTTGTTGGGCCTCCAAGTGCAGAGGTTTGTAGGACAGTAGCAAATTTCCCTCAAGTGGATGACCTAAGGTTTATCAATCCGTGGGAGGTGTAGGATGAAGATGGTCTCACTCAAACAACCCTACAACCGAATAACAAAGAGTCTCTTGTGTCCCCAACACACCCAATACAATGGTAAATTGTATAGGTGCACTAGTTCGGCGAAGAGATGGTGATACAAGTACAATATGGATGGTAGATATGGGTTTGTGTAATCTGAAAATATAAAAACAGCAAGGTAACAAGTGGTAAAAGTGAGCGTAAACGGTATTGCAATGCTAGGAAACAAGGCCTAGGGTTCATACTTTCACTAGTGGAAGTTCTCAACAATAATAACATAACTGGATCATATAACTATCCCTCAACATGCAACAAAGAGTCACTCCACAGTCACTAATAGCGGAGAACAAATGAAGAGATTATGGTAGGGTACGAAACCACCTCAAAGTTATCCTTTCTGATCTATCTATTCAAGAGTCCGTAGTAAAATAACACGAAGCTATTCTTTCCGTTCGATCTATCATAGAGTTCGTACTAGAATAACACCTTAAGACACAAATCAACCAAAACCCTAATGTCACCTAGATACTCCAATGTCACCTCAAGTATCCGTGGGTATGATTATACGATATGCATCACACAATCTCAGATTCATCTATTCAACCAACACAAAGAACTTCAAAGAGGGCCCCAAAGTTTCTACCGGAGAGGCAAGACGAAAACGTGTGCCAACCCCTATGCATAAGTTCATGGAACCCGCAAGTTGATCACCAAAACATACATCAAGTAGATCGCCTGAATATCCCATTGTCACCATAGATAAGCACGGCAAGACATACATCAAGTGTTCTCAAATCCTTAAAGACTCAATCCGATAAGATAACTTCAAAGGGAAAACTCAATCCATTACAAGAGAGTAGAGGGGGAGAAACATCATAAGATCCAACTATAATAGCAAAGCTCACGATATATCAAGATCGTGCCAACTCAAGAACACGAGAGAGAGAGAGAGAGAGAGAGAGAGATCAAACGCATAGCTACTGGTACATACCCTCGGCCCCGAGGGTGAGCTACTCCCTCCTCGTCATGGAGAGCGCCGGGATGATGAAGATGGCCACAGGTGAGGGATCCCCCTCCGGCAGGGTGCCGGAACAGGATCCCGATTGGTTTTTGGTGGCTACAGAGGCTTGCGGTGGCGGAACTCCCGATCTATTCTGTTCCCCGATGTTTTTAGGGTATATGGACATATATAGGCGAAAGAAGTCGGTTAGGGGAGCCACGAGGGGCCCGCAAGGGTGGGGGCGCGCCCAGGGGGGCAGGCGCGCCTCCCTGCCTCGTGGCCACCTCGAAGCTTCCCTGACTTCAACTCCAAGTCTCCTGGATCACGTTCGTTCCAAAAATCACGCTCCCAAAGGTTTCATTCCGTTTGGACTTCATTTGATATTCCTTTTCTGCGAAACACTGAAACAAGGGGAAAAACAGAAACTGGCACTGGGCTCTGGGTTAATAGGTTAGTCCCAAAAATAATATAAAAGTGCATAGTAAATCCCATTAAACATCCAAGATGGATAATATAATAGTATGAATACTTCATAAAATATAGATACGTTGGAGACGTATCACCTCCACGCTATGACGGCACCCCTGACCCTGCCGAGTTCCTCCAGCTCAACGAGCTGAGCATCAAGGCGGCGAACAGCAACGAGAAGGTCATGGAAAACTGGTTTCCAATGGCCCTCAAGGATGGTGCACGCTCATGGCTCCTGAACCTCCCGGCGGGATCGATCTCCTCCTGGGATGAAATGCGAGAGCGTTTCATCGCCAACTTCCAGGGCACTCGCAACCGTGCCCCTGCTCTGGGCGACTTGTGGCGCATCAAGCAGCAGCCAGGGGAGACCTTGCACAAATACATCCAGCGCTTCACCAACGTTCGCCTCAAGATCCCCAAGGTGTCGGATGAAGCCATCATTTCGGCATTCACTAATGGCGTCCGGGATGTCAAGATGAAGGAAGAGCTCGCCATACATGAGGACCTGTGCTCGGCTTTGGAGATGTTCAAGATGGCAACCAACTGCGCGAGGGTTGAGGAAGGTCGCCTCTCCCTCCTTGAGCTCCCGCAGGCCGATTCTGAAGATAAGAAGGCCAAGGCCAAGGACGTGAAGCGCAAGGGCCCGGCTGTGCTCGCGGCCGAACCTGAGATGAAGCGCGGCTGCGACCACCCCGAGTATTCCAAGGACAGCTACCCATTTTGCGTCTTCCACAATGTACACGGCCACAACACCAGCGACCGCCAAGAGCTCAAGGCCATCCGAGACAGGCGCCTTGGCCGCCGCCCTGAGCGTAACGATCGCGGCTACCGCTATGGAGGAGGCCGAGGTGGGGGATGCTAGGACAACCGCGACCCCCACCAGGACTGGCGCGATCAGCCTCGTGAGGATCGCTGGCAGGGCCAGCCTCACGAAGGCCCCTGGAGGGATCAGCCTCGTGAGGATCGTCCTGAGGACAACGCTGGCCTTCCTCCACTGCCGCCGCTGCCAAGGAGGAATGACAACCACCACCAAGATAATTGGGCCGAGGCTTCCAAGAGCGTCGTGCCATTGCTTGAATCCTAGGCAGTGCTCAGGCCCCCGCCTCCCATCGCATCTTCAAGCAGTTCGCTTGCGAGTTGAACGCGTCCATCCCCAAGATCGAGGCATCGCGTCCGCTAAGGTGGTCCAAGTACGCCATCACCTTCGACTCTACTGACCAGCTCAAGTGCGCGGCCACTGTTGGTGCGCTCCCGATGCTCTGCTCGCCCACCATCAGCAACGTCCTCGTCACCAAGACACTCATAGATGGCGGCGCGGGGCTCAATGTCCTCTCCGTCGAGATGTTCGACACGCTCCAGGTGTCGTACAACCAGCTTCAGCCTACCAGGCCTTTTTCAGGGGTGACCGATGGCTCCACCATCCCCATAGGGCAGATTCGCCTCCCTGTCACCTTCGGCAAGCGTGACAACTATCACACTGAGCTCATCGACTTCGACGTCGCCCACATTCGCCTCCCGTACAACACCATCCTTGGATATCCAGCCCTGGCCAAGTTCATGGCCGCGACTCACCACAGATACAATGTCCTCAAGATGCCAGGAAGCGGCGGCATCATCACGATCGCCTGCGACGAAAAGGACGCACTGTGCTCCCTCGAGCGCGCCTATCAGGCCGTGGTGGTCGAGAACACAGATGGCGAAGGTGTCGTCTCCCCCATGATGTCATCCCCAAGAAGAAGAACAGTCGATCCGCCGAGGACCTCAGGAGGATGGGGCGTCCAAGGATCATGCCCCAGGCCTCGCGCCCACTGATGGGGCGCCTTCCCCTCTCACATAGGAAGGCGTGCCCGGCGCCCCTCTTAGGTTGGGCTCGGGGGCTCTCCTCTGGGGGCCTCAGATCTGGCCAGCGTCACGAGGGAGCCGTTCGGGCACCATGTGGAGGCGTACTTCAACACGCGCTTTTGCCAGAAGGGCACAGGGCGCGAGACGCCAGGTGCTCAGGAGTTCATCACCAAGGTGACCGAGGAGCTTTAAGAGGCGAGAGTCGTACAAGGCGAGCGTCGCCCCGCTCCACCCAGCGCAGCTCCCTCCTCTTGCGTGGGCAGCGAGCTGCGCGTCTGCATCAACATCCCAGGGCTCAATACAGCCGCGTCTTAGGAGCTCTTATGGCCGTCCCGCGTTAGCCGGTGTCAAGGCCCCCCTCACAGCTACATTCGCATGCCTTTCGGTCTGCCGAACTCAGCTACTACGCACCAGCGCCTGATACATCTCCAACGTATCTATAATTTATGAAGTATTCATGTTGTTATTTTATCATTCTTGGATATTTTACAATCATTTTATAGCAACTTTATATCATTTTTTGGTACTAACCTATTGACCCAGTGCCCAGTGCCAGTTGATGTTTTTTGCTTGTTTTTTACATCGCAGGAAATCAATACAAAACGGAGTCCAAATGCAATGAAACTTCAGGGAGATTTTTTATGGACCAGAAGACTAGCAGTGGGCCAAAGAAGCACATGGGGGTGCCCCGAGGGGGGCACAACCCACCAGGGCGTGCCTGGGGGCCCAGGCATGCCCAGGTGGGTTGTGCCCACCTCGGTGGCCTCCCGCATCCCCTCTTTACCCTATAAATTCCCAAAAATTCCAAAAACCCTCGGGGTTAACCTACATCATAAGTTCTGCCGCCGCAAGACTCTGTATCCGTGAGAAACCAATCTAGACCCTTTCCGGCACCCTGCTGGAGGGGGAATCATCTCCGGTGGCCACCTTCATCATCCCGGCGGCCACCACGATGAGGAGGGACTAGTCCACCCTCGGGGCTGAGGGTTTGTACCAGTAGCTATGTGTTTAATCTCTCTCTCTCTCTCTTGTGATCTATATCATGGGCTTTGTTAACATAGATGGATCATATGATGTTTCTCCCCTCTATACTCTTGTTGCGATGAATTGAGTCTTTACCCTTTGAATTTTGTCTTGTCGGATTGACTATTCAGATATGAGAACACATGATGTATGTCTTGCGGTATGAATACTTGAGGTGACAATGGGGTATCATATTGATTCACTTGATGTATGTTATGGCGCACAACTTGCGGATTCCCGAGGTGATATTGGGGCAATCTATGCATAGGGGTTGATGCACGTTTTTACTATCTTTTCTCTGATAGAAACTTTGGGGTCTCTTTGTAGTTCTTTGTGTGGATTGAGTATTATGAATATGAATTTGCTTTGGTGCTATTTTAGTACGAACTCTAGGATAGATCGAACGGAAAAAATAGCTTTGTGTTATTTTAGTACGAACTCTTGAATAGATCGAATGGAAATAATAGCTTTCAGGTGGTTTCGTACCCTACAAACAATTTCTATCTTTTGTTCTCCGCTAATAGGAACTCGGGAGTGATTCTTTATTGCACTTTGAGGGACAATCATATGATCCAACTATGTTAGCATTGTTGAGAGGTTGCACTAGCGAATGTACGGACCCTAGGTCTTGTTTTCAAGCATTGCAATACCGTTTTTGTGCCTGTTTACTATTTGCTACCTTGCTGTTTTTATTTATTCAGATTATAAAAATATATTTCTACCATCCATATTACACTTGTATCACCATCTCTTCGCCGAACTAGTGCACTATACAATTTGCCATTATATTGGGTGTGTTGGGGACACAAGAGATTTCTTGTATTTGGTTGCAGGGTTGTTTGAGAGAGACCATCTTCATCCTACACCTCTCACGGATTGATAAACCTTAGGTCATCCACTTGAGGGAAAATTGCTACTGTCCTACAAAACTCTGCACTTGGAGGCCCAACACGTGTCTACAAGAATAAAGTTGCATAGTAGACATCAGCGCCACATGCGGGCCGTCCTAGAGGCTCACGAGGCCAGGCGCAAGGTCGTCCAGACGGAGGAGGTGATGGATCCTCGCGAGCCCCCCGGGCCTCCGGAGCTTCACGAGGCTCAGGAGCCGGACGACTCGTGTGGGGCGACTTCCGCGGCACGCGTCTTAAGCTACTCTGACACTTCTTCAGCGACGGTGCCAGGTGACCTTTTTTGGTTTGTTCAGTTGGGGGCACCCCTCGGGCTGCATTACCCCCAAGTTGTATGGGTCCATAAATTTATTTATGATGATTACATTGATAAAAGTGGGTTTGGAAGAGTGTCAACTCTAGGTAGTAGTGATCCCACTATTTTGGAGGGTGTTGAATCTTATTACAATATTGATGAAAGTGGATTTGGAGAATTCATGACTTTATTTAGTGATACATCCACTATTTTGGAAGATGTTTCAATTGATTATGACAATGAAGTTGCTACCTATGATGATTATTATGATGACATATATGCCATAAAGAGTGATAAATCTTCTATGCTTGTGCATCATGAAAAGAGTTTTGTATGTGATGGTTATATTGTTGAATCCATTCATGATGTTTCTGAAAATTATGATGAGGAAGGAACTTATGCTCCTACATATTTCAATAATATCAAGTTTCTTCTCTATGTGTTGATTGTTTTGAAGTTGCACTTGTTTTGCCTTCCTATGCTAGTTGATTCTTGCTCCCATAAGTTGTTTGCTCGCAAAATCCCTATGCATAGGAAGTGGGTTAGACCTAAATGTGCTAGTCATATGCTTCATGATGCTCTCTTTATGTTTCAATTCTTATCTTTTATGCGAGCATCATTGAAATCATCATGCCTAGCTTAAAAGGCATTAAAGAAAAGCGCTTGTTGGGAGACAACCCAACACTTTTACCTACTATTTTTGTGTGTTCACATGATTATGCTACTGTAGTAATCATGTTTTATAGCTTTTGTTTCAATAAAGTGCCAAGTAAAGCCTTTGGGGTCATGTTGGGTGATAGTTGATTTGACCCTGCTGAAAGACAGAAACTTTTGTGCTCACGAAACTAAGTCTCATTTTTAACAGAAGAGTGATTTTGAGTTGATTCTTTTTGCATAAGTTTAATATACAAATTTCTCACATGTTCCTAATTTTCTCATAATTTTTGGAGTAGCAGAAGTATGGTAGTTATCCAGATTATTACAGACTGTTCTGTTTTTGATAGATTCTGTTTTCAATGCATAGTTTGCTTGTTTTATAGTTTCTATGGATCATATTGCTCAATATAAATTGTGGAAATGATATGCTACAGTATTAATTGTGTGAGAACAATTATGAATCTTGTCCTTGACAGTACCAAAGTGAATGGTTTGTCTTTATCATACTAAGCCATCTCACGAAGTTCCGTTAAGTTTTGTGTGATTGAAGTTTTCAAGTTTTGGGTGAGATATGGATATGAGGAGAATAAGGAGTGACAAGACCCTAAGATTGGGGATGACCAAGGCACCCCAAGTTAATATCCAGGGAAGATCCAAGCAACTAAGCTTGGGGATGCCCGGAAGGCATCCCCTCTTTTGTCTCCAACACTATCGGTAACCTCACTTGGAGCTATGTTTCCATTCGTCACATGATATGTGTTTTGCTTGGAGCGTCAATTTATTTTGTTAGGATTTGCTTGCTGTTATTTATAATAATGTTATGCATCTTTTATTTCAATAAAAGTGGCATTGATAGCCTTTGCCATGCTTATTTTGCAAGTCTACATGTTGCTGTTTGAAAACAAAAAGTTTACCGCTGTTGCAAAAATTCCCTAGAAAAGTCAGAATGTTATAAACTGTTAAAACTTTTTGCATAATAAGCTCTGATAAATTTTCTAGAGTGTGGTAGAATTTCATAATGTTTGGAGTTGAATAAGTATTGATACTCTTGCATTCTTTACAGACTGTACTGTTTTGGCAGATTGCTGTTATGTTTGCATTGTTTGCATATGTTTGCTTATTTAATGATTCTATTTGAGGATAGGAGTATTAAATATGCAGAGGCATTTAGTATGCAATGTTGAATAATAATTTTAGTGATTTTCTACAGTAGAGAATGATAAAAAATTTGCATTGGTTTATACTAACTTATCTCACGAGTTCTTGTTGAGTTTTGTGTGGGTGAAGTTTTTAAGATTTAGGGAAACCGTGATATGAGAGGAATTAAGGAGACACAAAAGGTCAAGCTTGGGGATGCCCAAGGCATCCCAAGATAATATTTCAAGAAGTCCCAAGCATCTAAGCTTGGGGATGCCCCGGTAGGCATCCCACCTTTCTTCTTCAACAATTATCGGTTAGTATCGGTTGAGCCTAAGTTTTCGCTTCTTCACATGATGTGTGCTATTCTTAGAATGTCATTTTGTTTTGTTTTTTCTTGCTGTTTTAATAAAATACTTGGATCTATTTTTAAATAAAATAGATCCCTCAAATAGTTGCCAAGGAGGCTAAGTAAACGACATTCACATCCCGTCAATGAAGCTCTCTTCTATGGAATTACTCTCGTGCTTCACTTATATCCTATGAGTAAATTGTTGAATGAATTGAATATCATGAAGTTGAAATTATATCATGCCTAGTGGTAACTTCACATTGGGTTTAGAAAGTGAAATCTTTTGAGGCTTGACAATCACAATTTTGGTCATATAAGCAATTCACGAATAATTAGTATAAGGAAGAGAACTTTCACATGCAAATACACTATCCTAGAAATCTTTTGTGATTGTGAGCCCCCATCAAAATATTATATGCCAAAATTGTTGACGTTGGACAAGGAAGACAACGTAAGGATTTATGTTTGTTCATATTCACATAGAAGTTATATTGTCATAGATCCTTCAACATGTGGTGCTTGCCCCCCATCTTTGCTAGCCAAAAATTCCGCACCAAGTAGAGATACTACTTGTGCATCCAAAAACCCTTAAACCCAAATATTATTTTCAAGAGTCCACCATACCTACCTAAGGATTGAGCAAGATCCTTCAAGTAAGTTGTCATCGGTGCAATAAGGCAATAAAAATTGCTTCTAAAAGTGCTAGATCATTTAGTGTAAGAGAACATTGAGCGTTGTACGAACTTGTGATGGCAAAGAATAAAAGCGACAGACTGCATAATAACGGTTGCTATCATAAGGGGCAATATAACGTGATGTTCTTTTACATTAAGGGGTTGAGCATACAAACAAATAAGCGCATGGCAACCTCTGCTTCCCTCTGCGAAGGGACTATCTTTTAATTTTCAGTATTTACTTTTATGAAAAGAGTCAAAGTTTTTCTCTCTATTCCTTTTTATTTTTCTCTTTTGGCAAGCATCATGTGGTGAGGAAAGATCTAGGAACATATGTCCAGTTGAATATGGGTAGCATGAGTTATTATTGTTGACATCACCCTTTAGGTGAATACGTTGGGAGGCAAAACAATAAGGCCCTATTTTTCTATGTGTCCGGTTGAAACGTTTTGCTCATGTGTATGCGGTGAGTGTTAGCAATCATAGAAGACTATATGATGGTTGAGTATGTGGAGCTCTTACTTAAACTCTGTTGAATAAGTTTAATTGCAATTTCTTGGTGACTAAGAACATAGGTTGTTGAGTTTCAAGAGAGTTCATTGTTTGAACCTTAACATGTGAATTGGTTGCTATTATAACATGAGAAGTTTTATAAGAAAGAATTGCTGTTATGATGCTAGGAAAAGTGAATTAAATTTTCATTGATTAAACTTGTGCACTTTGCTAGCATTCACACTTCATAAATTATTTCTTTTATCATTTACCTACTCGAGGACGAGTAGGAATTAAGCTTGGGGATGCTGATACGTCTCCAACGTATCTATAATTTATGAAGTATTCATGCTGTTATTTTATCATTCTTGGATGTTACAATCATTTTATAGCAACTTCATATCATTTTTTGGGACTAACCCGTTGAACCAGTGCCCAGTGCCAATTGCTGTTTTTTGCTTGTTTTTTACATCGCAGGAAATCAATACCAAACAGAGTCCAAATGCAACGAAACTTCACAAAGATTTTTTGATGGACTAGAAGACCAACAGTGGGACAAAGAAGCACCTGGGGTGCCCCGAGGGGGGGCACAACCCACCCCACCTCGGTGGCCTCCCGCACCCCCTCTTTACCCTATAAATTCCCAAAAATTCCAAAAACCCTCGGGGTTAACCTAGATCAGAAGTTCTGCCGCCGCAAGGCTGTGTCTCCTCGAGAAACCAATCTAGACCCTTTCCGGCACCTTGCCGGAGGGGGGAATCATCTCCGGTGGCCATCTTCATCATCCCGGCGGCCACCACAATGAGGAGGGAGTAGTCCACCCTCGGGGATGAGGGTTTGTACCAGTAGCTATATGTTTAATCTCTCTCTCTCTCGTGATCTATATCATGGGCTTTGTTAACATTAATGGATCATATGATGTTTCTCCCCTCTATACTCTTGTTGTGATGAATTGAGTCTTTACCCTTTGAAGTTTTGTCTTGTCAGATTGAATATTCAGATATGAGAACACATGATGTATGTCTTGCGGTATGAATACTTGAGGTGACAATGGGGTATCATATTGATTCACTTGATGTATGTTATGGCACTCAACCTGCGGATTCTCGAGGTGATATTGGGGTAATCTATGCATAGGGGTTGATGCATGTTTTTATTATCTTTTCTTCGATAGAAACTTTGGGGTCTCTTTGTAGTTCTTTGTGTGGATTTGAGTATTATGAATATGAATTTGCTTTGGTGTTATTTTAGTACGAACTCTAGGATAGATCGAACGAAAAAAATAGCTTTGTGTTATTTTAGTACGAATTCTTGAATAGATCGAACGGAAAGAATAGCTTTGAGGTGGTTTCATACCCTACAAACAATTTCTATCTTTTGTTCTCCGCTAATAGGAACTCGAGGGTGATTCTTTCTTGCATTTTGAGGGATAATCATATGATCCAACTATGTTAGCATTGTTGAGAGGTTGCACTAGCGAAAGTACGGACCCTAGGCCTTGTTTTCAAGCATTGCAATACCGTTTTTGTGCCCGTTTACTATTTGCTACCTTGCTGTTTTTATTTATTCAGATTAGAAAAATATATTTCTATCATCCATATTACACTTGTATCACCATCTCTTCGCCGAACTAGTGCACCTATACAATTTGCCATTGTATTGGGTGTGTTGGGGACACAAGAGATTTCTTGTATTTGGTTGCAGGGTTGTTTGAGAGAGACCATCTTCATCCTACACCTCTCACGGATTGATAAACCTTAGGTCATCCACTTGAGGGAAAATTGCTACTGTCGTACAAAACTCTGCGCTTGGAGGTCCAACAGGTGTCTACAAGAAGAAAGTTGCGTAGTAGACATCAGAGCCACATGCGGGCCGTCCTGGAGGCTCACGAGGCCAGGCGCAAGGTGGTCCAGACGGAGGAGGTGACGGATCCTCGCGAGCCCCCCGGGCCTCCGGAGCTTCACGAGGCTCAGGAGCCGGACAACTCGTGAGGGGCGACTTCTGCGGCACGCGTCTTAAGCTACTCTGACACTTCTTTGGTGACGGTGCCAGGTGACCTTTTTTGGTTTGTTCAGTTGGGGGCGCCCCTCGGGCTGCATTGTCCCAAGCCGTATGGGTCTGTCCATGCGACATGTATCGTTTTCCGCATATGCCATAACTGGCCTTACCTTTCATGAGTTGCTTTATGTCATCACCTGCCTGTCCCGTGCTTCGTCGCCATGAACGTTGTACGCCCTTGCAAACTCGCCCACGACCGCCTTATGATTAAGGACTGGCACAGCGTCTGTGCTCGGGTCCGTCCCTGCAGCATCGCTAAACCCTCGTGGCTTAGCTCTGGCTCGCGGGCCAGCTCCCATGCACGTCACCTCGCATGGTCCTTGGTTCCTTGTTCTTGCATGAGCTAATCGATAGCGGATGAGTTAGGGCGCGTGACCCGGTGCCTCGCCGTCGCAGGAGCCGCGCGCCGGTTGTATTTCTTGAGGATTTGCGCATGAGAAGACTGGGCACGGCGTCTGTGCTCGGGTCCGTCCCTGCAGCTTCGACAAACCCAACAGTTGAGCTCTGTCTGGTGGGCCGACCCCATTCACGTCACCTCCTGGGGTCATTGGTGTTTGGCCTTCTCATGTTATATCCTCCGGAGATTCACCCGGTGCAGGCTACCTGACCATCTCGCAGGACCCTCGCAAATGTTCCGAACCAAATTCAGGCGCAACCCGCCTTGAGGTAGGGCCTCGTGAGTCCCGTGCTGGCTCACGAGTGCCCATACGCACCTCCTCCAGTCTTTTCATGCAAGCCACGTGCCAGGATGGGGCTGTACACGTCCCAGAGTCTCCCCTCAGAGGGAGCTCCCACCCACGTACCAGTGGAAGCCCCATGCTCCGAGCTGGCGGACGACACGGTCGAGGAGCGACTATGCCCATGCAAGAGCGGAAGCACTATGCTCCGCACTAGTGAATAAACAACTGAGGGCACATTAGCAGCTGCAGTAACCTTAGGAGAGCCACCAGGCTCGATGCTACTGCTCAGCCTCACCGCACCGCTTTTCCCCTCGGGAGGGTCGCGCGAGGGGGCTGGGAACGGGGGCTACGCTCAGGTCACGCCTGGCGTATACCACCTCACCAGGTCCCTAGGACCTGGTCTTCTCGCGTCCCTCCCGAGCGAAAGCCCGGCGAGGAAAGGTATGGAGAGTTGTTTGTATGTCAAGGGGGACCCCTGAGCATCGCGACTCAGGGGCCTCACTGGTCACGTAGCCCCTCACCCCTTGGTCTCATCCTGGTTATCCGGACGCCCCAACGGTGGCTGAGGAATGCGCAGGGCCAGGCCCTGCCGACGCAGGATGCTAAAATCGATGCTCACACTTCCTTCATGAGGGTTGTTCATACGTCACGGGGGACCCCTGAGCATCGCGACTCAGGGGCCTCACTGGTCACATAGCCACTCACCCCTTTGTCTCGTCCTGGTGATCCGGATGCCCCAACGGCGGCTGAGGTATGCGCAGGGCCGGGCCCTGCTGTCGGTGTCAAAACCAGCGGATCTCGGGTAGGGAGTCCCGAACTATGCGTCTAAGGTCGATGGTAACAGGAGACAGGGGACACGATGTTTACCTAGGTTCGGGCCCTCTCTATTGAGGTAATACCCTACTTCCTGCTTGATTGATTGTCGGGTGGTAGGTGCGACATATGCCAACGGGTGGCTTATCATTGTGGGAGCCAGTAAGACATCGCCGGTGCCTGGAAACGGGATAAGGCGAAGACATGCACGCCGGCAAATCTTACCCAGGTTCGGGGCTCTCCGTGGAGATAACACCCCCAGTCCTGCTCTGTGGGGTCTCCGCATGATCACTAGATCAACACAAGTGGCTCCTTGAGCTGTTCGGCTAGAGGAAGAAGAAGGGCAAGGCTAGCTCTCCTCTTCTCTCTATGTGGTGTCTAAAACTCTAAGAGATCAACCCTTTGCATGGGTGCCCTGGGGGGTTTATATAGGCCTACCCCCAGGGGTACAATGGTAATCTTGCTGGATGCGGGTCCAGGCCGTCAGTGTCTGTATCCGCAGGCTTCTCCGCCGGCCGCTGGGGCCCGCCGACTGGTGGGTCCCGCCGGCTGTCGGCCCCTTGGCCGACAGGCCGGCCCCACTGCCTAGGGATCTTGCCGGTGGCTGGTTACTGTAGCCTCGCCCCTGATGGCGAGGGCTTAGCCGAGGTAAGCATGGCTACAGTGCCGCCGTCTGGCGGGCTCTCATTGTAGTCTTACCTCGTCTTGTCTCCTTAATGATGCACATACTTCGAGGGAGTGAGGTAGCCGGCTACACCCCAGGCCGACTGGGGGCTTGGCCGCCTTCGAGCGTCTCTCTGGCTGAAGTGGCCCGCCGCCCGCGGGCCGTACTGACAGCCTGTCGTGGGTGGCGTCATGGTCAACATGGCAACAGTGCCGCGCCGGACGGGGGATGGCCGACCCGTACGGCGCACTGTGGTCGTGCGTGCTCCGGGATTCAGGGGTGGCAGGCTTTACTTTAGCCATGCCACGTTTCGTCACCGTTATGTGGGTGCAGTCCTTGAGGGTGCAATCTTGGCCGCTTGCTGGGAGCCGGCCCTCTTGTGGCCGGCATCGTGGAGTCGGTCTTCTTGTGGCCGGCTTCTTGGAGTCGGCCTTCTTGTGTCTTTCTTCGGGAGGGTTTTAGGGCCGGGCCGCCATCCAGTAGTCGGCCTGTGAGATAGCCGGCCAGGGGAAGGCGGCCCTGTGCTTTGGGTGCTTGAAGGCTCAATCGGCCCGATAATTTTTGAAGAGCCAGGGGGAGTCGGTTAGGCTACCCGTGGTCATTTACTCCGACAGTAGTCCCCGAAGCTGGTTGGGCTTCGCGGCTGAAAGGAGGACGAGAAGCTTAATCAGCTTCCTATCTTGAGGAGCCAGCATCTAGGAGCCGGCTTTGATCAGGTGCGCCGTCTTGGTGAGGCTTTGAAGTCTGAAGGCGGGGACCAGCTGGCGCGCACACCAGGTTGCGGGCCGGCCGCTTGCCGCCCGCGCGCTATGTGGCGCCCTCCGGCTGGGAGAGCCTGCCAGCCCACACGCGCGACGGGACGCCGCCGCAGGCCGGGGCCCGCCACTTCCACGCCTCGGCCTAGGTGTGGATCTTCTGTGGCCCAAAACGGGCCATTCGCCTTCCAACGGCAGTTTCCGCACGCCGTTAGGGCGCAATAATCGTGGAACGTGGGGGAGTGGGCGCAGTTAATCCCACGCCCCCCCCCTACGCCTCGCCTCCTTGGCTTCGCCGCACGAGGTTATAAATAGGGGGAGGAGGAGGAGCGGCAGGCGCTCGCACGCTCGCCCTCGCTCCGCCATCTTCTTCTTCCTCCTCTCCATCGCTGTAGCCCCTCGCTGCCGCGCCGTCCCTCAAGTCATCGCACTACCCCACAGCTTCGCCGCCGCGAGGCCGTGCTTTCGTCGTCGCCGCGCCTTTTTCATCGGCTTCTTGCCCTCATGTCGCGCGGCGGAGACTGGGACGGCTCCAATGTCCACGAGGACCACATCGACTTCCTCCGCAAGACGCGGCGGTTGCCCGACAAGGATCATGTGCGGGTCCGTCTTGTGCCGGAGAGGGAGATCTCGCCGGCGCCGGAGGAGGGCGAGCGGGTAATCTTCCGCTCACACTGCCTGCGTGGCCTCGGCCTGCCTGCGAGCGGCTTCTTCCGTTCCTTCCTCGAGTTCTACCGGCTCTAGCCGCACCACCTCACTCCAAACACGGTGGTGCTGCTGTCTGCCTTCGTCACTTTGTGCGAGGGCTTCCTCGGCGTCCTTCCCACCCTCGAGCTCTGGGGGGAATTCTTCCAGTCCAAGCTCGGTACCGCCATGAGGGGCGTGCCGGCTCAGAGCGGCGCCTTCATCGCGATGCGGAGGCCGGTAGCCGACAACCCTTTTCCTCCCATCACGCTGATCCAGTCAGTGAAGCTCTGGCAGCAATCCTACTTATATGTGAAGAACGTCGCTCCGCAAGGCGACTTCGTCAACTTGCCGGCTTATGTAGCCGGCCCGCCAGCTGGGAGGCGGCCCCAATGGTCCTATTGGGCCAAAACACTGTCGCCTGCTGGAGCCGCCACCGTCGCGCGACTCCGGGTATTGGTCCAGTCGGAGGGCCTGACCGGGCCCGACCTGCTGGCCGCCTTCGTGGCGCGCCGGGTGCTCCCGCTCCAAGGCCGCCCTCATATGATTTGTCAAATGAGCGGCCAACTCAATCCGAGTCGGCTGTGTACCAAGGAGATGCCTCATGCAGAGGTAGCTCACATGGTGAACTACCTTGCGAACTGCAAGCTCACCGACGAGTGGCATTTTGGCAAGGAGTCGTACTCCCGTGCCAATCCCCCGCCTATGGTAAGCTTTCTTTTTCTTCTCTTCTTTGCTTTTGTCACCAAGTTTCTCTTGGCCGACTCTGACCAGTCGATTTGTCTTGACAGAGCCCCCTCCTTCGACCGGCAGCCGGGGCAGCGGGGGTGGAGCGCCAATATCCCCCCGACCGGACGACGCATGACTTGGACAACCCCGACTTGGGGGCGGCCGCTCTGGACGACGACACCGTGGGGGAAGGCGGCGAGGCAGGCGGCTCCGGGCTTGGAGCCAGCTTCAACGACTGGCCGGATGATGACGAGGCGGAAGTCGTCCCGCGCCGCCAGCCGGCGTCCGATCATCATGGCGCGGGTTCATCTGCCGCGCCGGCTATCCGAGGCGGCGCGCAGAAGCGCCGGGCCGTGCCGAGCCTATTCGGCAGTCGGCCGAAGAAGCCCAGAGCGTGGCAGCGGCGACCAAGCAGGACGAGGCAGCCGCGAAGGCTGCCCGCTTCTGCAAGGTGGTGAAGCAGCCACAAATGGTTTCGGTGTAAGTGTCAATTCTCTCATGTATTCCTTCTTCTTTTTTGTTGATATTCTTCTGAGTCCTTTTCTTGACTTAAAAAAAATAGGGCTCCGCTTTCTCTTGAGCGGACCGCTGCCGCCTCCGTGGTTGGAGCGGCGGGAGGATCTGGAAGCGCCCGCCGCGTGGACCCCCGTGCCGAGCTTCAAGCGGCGACGGAGCGGAATGCGCGGGAGGCGCGGGAGGCGGAGGAGCTGAGGGCGGCCGCTGCCACGGTGGCGCAGGAGGCGACGGAGAGGTCGGCGGAGGCACAAGCCAACGCAGCGGCCAAGGCTCAGGCGGAGGTTGCAGCCGCAGAGAGGGCGGCGGAGGCCCTGCGTAACCGGCATCCGCAGCTTGTCGTCCCCCTTCGCGCTGTGGCGCCCGAGATCCCGGTGCCCCCGCCGGAGGAAGCCGGTGGCGACCAGCTGGTTGTGGAGAGGGAGGAGGGCGACGTCATCGTCCCGGAGAGGGAGGCGGCACCGCCATCGCCGACTGGGGCGGACCAAGGCAGCCGGCCTAGCGCGCCGCCCATGCAACCGACTGGAGGCGAGCCGGCTGCGAGGGCAGACCTTGTGGTCCGGTCGCCATCGCGCCAGCGCGCAGGGAAGGCGACATCGGCGCCGAGCCCGCAGAAGGCCGCGGGCTCTAGCTCGTCGGCCCAGGATCTGGAGACGGCCAGCGCCAGCTCGCCGGGGTGGACGCCGAGTGGTGGGACGGCCGTGCTGAACGTGGCGGCACAAGAAGTCCGGAACCGGCGTCAATCCAAGCCACCGCGCTGGAGCAGTGTACTCAAGAGTTCCTCGCGACGCGGACGACCATTCGGGTGAGTCTTCCTGCTTTTTTGTTTCTTGTTCTTGATTTCTTCCGTGGGGGCGCGTCAGCGCACCCACTAGGTGTAGTCCCCGAGTTCCGAGTCGGCTGCTGAGCAGGCGGCTTGGAACTTCTTAGTAGACTTCGATTGTTATCTTGTTCTTATTCGCTCCTCTGTCCTACTTGCAGGACTATCACAACCTCCGCGCGGCTACCTTCAACTCCCAGGCCCGGGAGCTGAACCAAAAGACCATTGATCTGACCGAGAGCCGGAGTAAGTGCTTCATCTTTCATCTCACGTGGGGGCGCGTCAGCGCACCCACTGGGTGTAGTTCCCGAGATTCGGGGCGACTGCTGAGCAGTCGGGCCAGATCTTTCCTGGCGACTTCTTTCTTATTGCTTTTTTCTTCTTTTCTTTACCATATCTGCAGAGGCCAATGCCGACTTGAGGGAGCAGTTGGGTGGGGCCCATACCGCCCTTCGCGCCAAGGAAGCCGAGTGCAACGCCTTGGCTCAGGAGCGTGACCGCTTGGTCAAGAAGCTGGCCGACCAGGAGGAGAGCCATAAGGCGGCCCTGAAGGCGGCACAGGACATCGAGGCCGCCCTCCAAGCCGAATACGAAACCGAGGCGGCGAGCTGGGCTGAGGCAAGGCAAGCGCTGAGCGACGGCTATGGCCAGATCAAAGATTTGGTTGACGGTAGGCCGCCTTCTTCTTCGTCCCTTTGCTTGCCGCCTGCCATTTGGTCCATTTCTGACTTTGTGTTTTTTTTACTTGCGCAGAGTATTTCCCTGGTTACTCCGTTGCCGCCAACCAAGTCATCGAGGCCCACCGCGACGCGCAAAGGCAGGTTGGGGCTGAGGTCGCGCCAGATGCTCGCCGGTCGCTTGAGGAGCAGCTTCTGGCGATCCAAGCCCGCCTTCAGCTGGCTCACCGCATGCTCCGCTGTCTTTAGCGCGTTGGGGCGCAAGTGCTGGCCGCCCTCTGGCCTGGTGAGGTGCTTCCCTGTACCCCCAGTCGGACTGCCGACTGGCTGGAGGTAGCGGTTGGCCGCTTCGAGGCCTGGAAGGCTTCTGCAGCTCGGTCAGGCGCCAGGCGGGCGCTGGAGTTCGTCCGAGCTTGGTATCCTGGGCTGGATTTGGCCCAGCTGACCACCTGGCGGCAGGAGGCCAAGGAGGACCTGGAGGCGGTGCGGCCGGCTATCATCCAGCGCGCCTCGGCGATCGCCGACTACACCGACACCAGTGCCTTTGCCCATGAGGTGAATGATGATGGCGTTGCTCAGCCGGAGGAGTGGTTTGGGCTGAACCCAGCGGATGGTGAAGACTCGGCGGAGGAGATCGACTCCAGTGACGAGGGCGAAGAGGAGGGAGAGGATGGTGAAGATGTCGTGCCAGACGGTGGAGCAACAGGCCAGCCTCAGCTTGATCGTGCCTCCAGCAACGAGGCGCGTGCGAGCGCGCCACCTGCAGCCGATGATGATCCAGCCGAGACTCGCCACCCGGCCACTCCTCCAGCCAGCATTGCCGTCTCCACTGACCTTCCTGGCTCGCCTGTTGCACCTTTGGCCTGATCCACCACCTTTGCTTTCCTGTTTATTACTCATTGAACAATATTTGTTAGGTTTGCGCAGTTCCACCCACTGGGGGTGTATTCAAACTATGTTGAATGCCGGCCTTTCGAAGGCCTTTTGTGTAAATATAATCATGCATGTGCTTGGCTTCCGATTGTATTTGCTTTTCATCCTTTTGGTTGTTTCCTTTGCCGCCCTCCCTTGGTCGTCGCCTTCCCAGCCGGACAGCTGCTCTGCAGTCTGTGGCTGGGGAAGGGCTTGGCCGTTTGGGAGGGCAAGTACTCTAGCTTTCTTAGCTTGTAGCAAGGTGAATCGGAAGCCGGCCAGCCGGCTGTTCTGACAGCCGGTTGGCGGGGTGGGAGGCCGGCTTGTGTTATATAAGTTCGTTAATCCTTAGCCGTTTTTCGTGTGGGCATCCTTTCCTGCCTTTGACTCTTGCCAGTCGGACAGTCGATTCTTCGAGCTGCGACTTTCAACAAGACAGGGCTTGGGTGTCGGCACACTACTTGTCTGACTGTAGGTAGAACTTTAATATAACTCAAGGCGGCAAGTCCCCGGGCCGACTGATCGAACCCGGTGCCGGACAGGAAAACAAATGTAGTAATACATTCATAGGTATGACACTCATCATATGTAGATAAAAGAGGGTAGTCCCCGAGTGTTCCTCGGGGGGGCCCATTGTCTTGTACTTAATACAAAAGGTAGCGTGGTACATACTGCATTTAGCTGTAAAATCTTCGGAGGAGATTGTCGTTCCATGGTCGTTCCGACTCCTTGCCGAAATCATCTCTCTTGCGTGCCTTTGGCTTCTGTGCGTCGATCAGGTAGTAGGAGTCGTTGCCTAGGGCCTTGCTGATGACGAAGGGGCCTTCCCAAGGGGCCGAGAGCTTGTGCTGGCCGGCTATTCGCTGGATCAGCCGGAGCACAAGATCGCCTTCTTGGAAGGATCTTGGCTTGACCTTCCGGTTGTGGTAACGGCGCAAACCCTGCTGGTAGATGGCGGACCGGCTGAGTGCTAATAGCCGGGCCTCTTCCAGCAGGTCAACGCCGTCTTCTCGCGATTCCTTGGCATCCGCCTCCGTGTACATGGTGACCCGAGGTGAGTCGAACTCAATGTCAGTTGGGATGACAGCCTCGGCACCATATACAAGGAAGAAAGGGGTGAAGCCGGTTGACTTGTTCGGGGTAGTACACAGACTCCAGAGGACGGCCGGCAGCTCGTCGAGCTAGCAGCCAGCTGAACGCTCCAGTTGTACGACCAGTCGGGTCTTGATGCCGGAGAGGATGAGGCTGTTTGCTCGCTTGACTTGGCCGTTTGACTGCGGGTGGGCTACGGACGCTAAGTCCAGTCGGATGCTCTATGTCGCACAGAAACGTGCCAGTGCTCCTTTGGCAAAATTCGTGCCATTGTCGGTGATGATGCTGTGTGGTACGCCATACCGGGTGGTGATATCTGCGATGAATGTCACGGCAGTCGGCCCGTTCAGCTTCTTTATTGGCTTCGCTTCAATCCACTTGGTGAATTTGTCCACGGCGACAAGCAGATGTGTCATGCCGCCGCGCGCCGTCTTGAACGGGCCCACCATGTCCAGTCCCCAGACGGCAAAGGGTCAGGTGAGGGAGATGGTCTTGAGTGCAGAAGCCGGCAGGTGTTGCCTGGAGCTGAAGACTTGGCACCCTTTGCAGTATTTGACTAATTCCTTGGCGTCTTCCAAAGCAGTCGGCCAGAAGAACCCATGGCGGAAAGCTTTGGCGACAAGTTATCTTGAGGCCGCGTGGTGGCCGCATTCGCCTTGGTGGATGTCCTTGAGGATTGTTATGCCCTTCTCTGGCTTGACGCGGCGCTGGAAGACTCCAGTGACGCTGCGCCTAAAGAGTTCGCTGTTTACTATTGTGTATGCTCCGGCTCGGCGTTGAACTTGTCTTGCCGAGATCTCGTCAGTCGGCAGCTCTCTGTTCACCAGGAAGTTGAGGATGGGTTGGGCCCATGATGGAGCTATGACTTCTTCTATTGCCAATACGGCTACTGCGACCAGGGTGGGTGGGTTGGGTGGTGAAGAGTTGGAGTCGACCACCGCCTGTTATGTCGTTGCAGTCCCCGGGCCGACTGCTACAGTCCCGGGGCCGGGTTCTGAAGTCCCCGAGCCGGGTGCGACTACGGCAGTCCCCGAGCCGCCTGCTGGGTTCCCCAAGTCGGATCCGACTGCATCAGGGTCAAGCGGTACGAAGATGGAGTCTGATTCTGGAGACGGCTTGACAGACGGTTTGAGGAGGCGTTGGAGAGAGACGCCGGTTGGGATAGCTTGTCGGGTGGAACCAATTCGTGCCAGGGCATCTGCTTGCTCGTTGTCGGCCCGTGGCACGTGGAGGAACTCGCATCCTTCAAAGTATCCGCTGATTTGCTGAACGAGGAATCGGTAGCTTGCCATGTTTGCGTCCTTGGCGTCCCAGTCGCCAGATGATTGTTGGACTACCAAATCCGAGTCGCCATAGCACAGGATCCAGCGGATGCCGAGCTCTTTCGCTAGCCGGAGCCCATGTATGAGCGCCTCGTACTCGGCCACGTTGTTGGAGGCGGCAAAATGAATTTGCAATGTGTATCTGAGTTTGTCGCCCTTGGGAGAGGTGAGGACGATGTCGTCTCCCAAGCCGGTGCGCATCTTGGATCCATCGAAGTGCATCCGCCAATGAGTAGAGTCGGGAGCCGGCGGTAGGTACTGGGTCTCGGCCCAGTCAACAAGGAAGTCGGCCAATGCTTGGGACTTGATGGCGGTGCGAGGCTGGTAGACGATCGTGTAAGGAGCCAGCACAATGGCCCACTTGGCCACCCGGCCGGATGCATCCCGGCTGCCTATGATCTCGGCAAGCGGGGCAGTACATACGACCGTGATGGGGTGCTCTTGAAAGTAGGGCTTCAGCTTCTTGGCGGCGAAGTATACTCCATAGCACATCTTCTGGTAGTGCAGGTAGTTTTGCTTCGAGGTGGACAGTACTTCGCTCAAATAATACACCGGCCTCTGGACTAACTGAGCCCGGCCTTCTTCTGGGCGTTGGACCACAATAACTGTGGTGACCACTCGGCTAGTCGCGGCAATGTAAAGGAGCATGGGCTCTTTCTCAGTTGGCGCCGCCAAGACAGGTGGCGTGGTCAGCATCTTCTTCAACTCGTGAAAAGCTTGGTCTGCTTGGTTGTTCCACTCGAAGTGGGTGGACTTTTTCATGAGTCGGTACAGGGGGAGAGCCTTCTCTCCTAGCCGGCTGATGAAGCGGTTTAGGGAGGCCAGGCACCCGGTAAACTTTTGGACGTCTCGCAGCTTGGTAGGAATCTCCATTCTCTCTATGGCCTTGATCTTCACTGGGTTGCACTCGATGCCGCGTTCGGAGACCAAGAAGCCTAGAAGCTGGCCGGCTGGTACTCCGAACACGCATTTCTCAGGGTTGAGCTCGATCTGAAACCGGCGTAAGTTGTCGAATGTTTCTCTGAGGTCTTCCAGCAGGGTGCCGCGCTTCTCCATCTTCACCACAATATCGTCTACATAGACATGGACATTTCTGCCGAGTTGCTTGAGGAGGCATTTCTGCATGCAACGCTGAAAAGTGGCACCGGCATTTCTCAAGCCGAATGTCATAGTCAGGTAGCAGAAAGCTCCGAATGGTGTGATGAAGGCGGTCTTCAGGCGGTCGGCTGGATTCAACTTGATCTGATAGT
Source organism: Triticum aestivum (assembly GCF_018294505.1). Lineage (NCBI taxonomy): Eukaryota > Viridiplantae > Streptophyta > Magnoliopsida > Poales > Poaceae > Triticum > Triticum aestivum. The sequence goes on from NC_057799.1 coordinate 510,790,848, forward strand.
AGCCTGAGTAAGCATCCAAGAAACTCAACAGCTCGCATCCGGCTGTGGAGTCTATCACTTGATCGATTCGAGGTAAGGCAAACGGATCTTTGGGGCAGGCTTTGTTGAGGCTGGTATAATCTATACACATGCGCCATTTATTGTTTTTCTTCAATACAAGGACCGGGTTGGCAAGCCATTCTGGAAAAAACACCTCCATAATGAAGCCGGCTGCCAAAAGCCGGGCTATCTCTTCTCCTACAATCCTTCTCTTTTCCTCCGACAGTCGGCGGAGAGTTTGTTTGACTGGTTTTGCGTCTGCTCGGACGTGTAGCTTGTGCTCGGCGAAATCCTTCGGAACACCCGGCATGTCCTTTGGTGACCATGCAAAGATGTCCCGATTCTCACGAAGGAAATCGACGAGCTCGCCTTCCTATTTGCTGTCCAGGTTTGCTCCAATGACGGCAAACCTCTCCGGGTTCTCAGCGTCCAGAGGTATCTTCTTTGTTTCCTTGGCCGGCTGGAAGGAGCCTTGAGCATCATATTCCTTGGGGTCAGGGGACATGGCCGGCTGCTTGCCGGCCATGGCCACGACTCGGTCCAGCATCTTTTTTTCTTCGGCAATCACGAGGGACTCGGCCAGCCGGCTGCTGGCTGCAGCACACTCAGAGGATTTCTTGTAGTCTCCGGCTATGGTGATGATCCCCTTTGAACTAGGCATCTTCATCTTGAGGTAGGCATAGTGGGGCACAGCCATGAACTTGGCCAGGGCAGGTCAGCCAAGCAACGCATGGTAAGGGCTCTCTAGATCCACCACTTCAAACCAGACTGCTTCTCGGTGGAAGTGATCCTTGTCTCCGAAGAGAACATCTATCTTGATCTTGCCGATTGGTGAGCAGGACAGGCCGGGTACGATGCCATGGAACACAGTCCGGCTTGGCATGAGTTGCTTTGTCTTGATGTTCAGCTTCTCCATGGTGTCACGGTACAGTATGTTGATGCTGCTCCCACCGTCAATCAGTACTCGGGAGAAACGGGCAGCTCGCCTTTCTGTCGCGAGGGTGGCGTCCAACACCAATGCATAAGAGTCGGGAGACGGCATCACCTCTGGGTGATCGGCCCGGCTCCAGCTGATAAGCTTCTCAGACCAATGCATAAACTCTGGGTTGTTAGAGGCGACCGCGTTGACTTCTTGGTATTGTCGGCGCCGACTGCGTCTGTCTTCAGTTTGGCTTGTAAAGACGACGTAGGCGGCATGCTCGTCCGGGAACTCGTCTTGAATGGCTCCGACTGCTGGTCGAGCAGCCGGCTACTGAGGGGCTGGAGGTGGCTGGCCAGCAGGTGGAGGCGGCACCAGCCCTTCGCCTTTGGAGATTCGCGTGAGCCAATGACACTTCCGAGTCGTGTGGTTGGACGGCTTCGCGCCACGGTGGAACTTGCAGGGGGCATCAAGGGTTTGCTCGTAGGAGAAAGCTGGCTGCCAAACCGGCCTGCCGCCCTTCTACTTCTTGGGCATGGGCCGCCCTTCAGGTTGTTCGTCTTCGACTGTGGCTACTTGCCGACTAGTGGAAGGCGGCATAGGGGCCTTGCGCTTGTTGTCGCTTGGGTACGGGCGTCGATTGGAGTCACCGGCCGGCGTCTTGGGAGCCGGAGCGAGCACCTTTCCAGAGGCATCCACTCGAAGCTCGGTCTTCATTGAAGAGTCGGCCGTGGCGTACTTGTCTGCTATGATCAGCAGCTCGTCGAGGGTAGTCGGCTCGTCGTAGAGGAGCCGGTGCTTGAGGAGGGTGCCCTCTCGGCACCCGGCGGTGAAGTACTCTATGGCTTGAACCTCGTGCACCCCTTCGCAGGAGTTGCGGAGCTCGGCCCAACGCGTGAGGTAGTCGCGAGTTCATTCGCTGGGCCCTTGGACGCACAAGGAAAGCTGGCGGGGCTTGGGAGGCCGCTTGTATGTGCTAGTGAAATTGCGGAGGAAGACTTCCGTGAAGTCTAGCCAGCTGTTGATGCGGTAGGGCTTGAGGCTATTCAACCAAGTGTGTGCCGTGCCGTGCCTTGAAGCATGAGCGGGACGTACTTCACGGCAACGCGCCTGTTGCCATTCGCTATGCGGACTGCGGTGGAGTAATCGATCAACCAGTCTTCCGGCTTCACGGAGCCGTTGTATTTTGGCGTGTCTCTTGGGAGTGAGAACCCTTTGGGGAAGGGCTCGTCGCGGATGCGGGGGCCAAAGCAAGGCGGGCCGACATCATCATCTTCTTCTAGCGCCAGGGATCATGCTAGGCGGTCGATCCGGTGGCGGGCGTCATTCTCACCGACTCCTTCGCGGTGGCCTAGTCGGTCGCCGAGAGTCGGATGCGTAACAGGCAGCGGGGTGGGATATCTCTCCCCACAAGGCGGGGGAGGAGCCGGATTGCCTCGTCGTTCCACAGCTCGGGGGCGGCCTTCTGCGTCGCGCTCGATGGTGAGCCGACTCCGACTGCGGCTAGCAGCCGGCTCCTTGTCTTTTCTCACGCGGCCGCCGCTTGCAGTCCGCGTCCGGGATGTCGCGCCATGCTCTCGGCGTGGGGGAGTACTTTCAGCGCGGGCGCCGGCTTCATGCCGCTCTGCGGCCGCGTCGATCAGCTGCTGGATGCGTCTAGTCATGTAGGGGAGCTCGTCGGCCCCCAGCCCGTTCAGCTCGTCTACGGCCGCCTGAGCGGCACGCAGGCTCTCGAGTGGCGTGGCGTAGACTGGGCGGTCTGCTCCCAGCATGCTGGCGATGGCCGCGCCGCGCTTCTTGACGATGCCGGCTCGGCTCGGCCCGCCAGGAGGCGGCGTACCAAAGGCGGCGCGGTCGACTTCGCGCTGGTGAGCCTCAGTGAGGCGTCTCATGGATGCTATCTTCTGGCCCTCCGCGATGAGGGCGAGGCGGCGTGCCTCCAGTGTCTCGGCATCGGCGTCGACCGGGATGGGGGCGGACAGGTCGTGTAGCGCCGCTTGTAGGGCGTCGTGGGCGTTCTCTCCTGAGGCGGCGCCATGGCTGATGACCAGCACCTCAGTGACAGTGTTGCCGCCACTGTCGGCTCGAGGAAGACGGTCGTCGATGATCACCACGTTGGTGGGGAAGGCGTTAAGCGATGCCATGTCAGAGTCGACAAGCATCGGGTCGGTGGAGCCGACCGACTCCAAATCCACCGCAGGCTCGCTGGAGACGTGAAGCTGATCGAGGAGGCTGACGAGGCGGCTCTCGGGGCAATTTGTGCCCGCGTCGGGCGCAGGCTCGTCGGAGATGCGAGCCTTGCCAAGAAGATCGGCGAGCCAGCTCGCCGCGCAGGCGTCGTCGACGCCTTGTAGCGCATCGGGGCAAGCGCCATCAGGCGTGCTGGGCTGGCTACGCTCGCTGGGAAGGAAATGGGTTCCCGTCCAGAACAGGTCTCCGGACGACGGTGAACCTGGCCCCATGGTGGGCGCCAAATGTCGGGTGGTAGGTGCGACATATGCCAACGGGTGGCTTATCATTGTGGGAGCCAGTAAGACATCGCCGGTGCCTGGAAACGGGATAAGGCGAAGACATGCACGCCGGCGAATCTTACCCAGGTTCGGGGCTCTCCGTGGAGATAACACCCCTAGTCCTGCTCTGCGGGGTCTCCGCGTGATCACTAGATCAACACAAGTGGCCACAAGTGGCTCCTTGAGCTGTTCGGCTAGAGGAAGAAGAAGGGCAAGGCTAGCTCTCCTCTTCTCTCTATGTGGTGTCTAAAACTCTAAGAGATCAACCGTTTGCATGGGTGCCCTGGGGGGTTTATATAGGCCTACCCTCCAGAGGTACAATGGTAATCCGGCTAGATGCGGGTCCAGGCCGTCAGTTACTGTATCCGCCGGCTTCTCCGCCGGCCGCTGGAGCCCGCCGGCTGCCGGCCCCTTGGCCGACAGGCCGGCCCCACCGCCTGGGGATCTTGCCGGCTGCTGGTTACTGTAGCCTCGCCCCTGATGACGAGGGCTTTGCCGAGGTAAGCATGGCTACAGTGCCACCGTCTGGCGGGCTCTCACTGTATCTTACCTCGTCTTGTCTACTTAATGATGCACATACTTCGAGGGAGTGAGGAAGCCGGCTATTGGGAGCCGGCTACACCCCAGGCCGACTAGGGGGCTTGGCCGCCTTCGAGTGTCTCTCTGGCTGAAGGGGCCCGCCGCCCGTGGGCCGTACTGACAGCCTGTCGTGGGTGGCGTCATGGTCAACATGGCAACAGTGCCGCGCCGGACGGGGGATGGCCGACCCGTACGGCGCACTGTGGTCATGCGTGCTCCGGGATTCGGGGGTGGCAGGCTTTACTGTAGCCATGCCCCGTCTCGTCACCGTTATGTGGGTGCAGTCCTTGAGGGTGCAATCTTGGCCGCTTGCCGGGAGCCGGCTCTCTTGTGGCCGGCATCGTGGAGTCGGTCTTCTTGTGGCCGGCTTCTTGGAGTCGGCCTTCTTGTGGCTTTCTTCGGGAGGGTTTTAGGGCCGGGCCGCCTTCCAGTAGTCGGCCTGTGAGATAGCCGGCCAGGGGAAGGCGGCCCTATGCTTTGGGTGCTTGAAGGCTCGATCGGCCCGATAATTTTTGAAGAGCCATGGGGAGTCGGTTAGGCTACCCGTGGTCATTTACTCCGATATTGATCTTGATGAATATGAGTATTACAAGAGTTGATCTACCACGAGATCGTAATGGCTAAAACCCTAGAAGTCTAGCCTGTATGATTATGATTGTCTCTACAGACTAAACCCTCCGGTTTATATAGACACCGGAGGGGACTAGGGTTGTACAAAGTCGGTTACAGAGAAAGGAATCTTCATATCCGAACGCCAAGCTTGCCATCCACGCCAAGGAGAGTCCTATCCGGACACGGGAGAGAGTCTTCTATCTTGTATCTTCATGGCCCATCAGTCCGGCCAACGTTCCATAGTCCGGACGCCCGAGGACCCCTTAATCCAGGAGTCCCTTAGTAGCCCCTGAACCAGGCTTCAATGATGATGTGTCCGGCGCGTAGATTGTCTTCGGCATTGCAAGGCGGGTTCCTTCTCCGAATATTCCAAAACAGCCTTTGAACACAAAGAATGTGTCCGACTCTGCAAAACAAGTACCACACACAACCATAGAGAGTATAATATTTCACGAGTCTAATCTGCTGACAACTTTTATAGCGTGACATCATGTCCCTGCCCGGTCCTTATTTCGAACTATTTTTTAGCCTCCCGCTCCATATTTTGAGATGCGGTTTATTGGCACGTCTTGTCAAAGCAGAGATCGTGTCCCCTTATTGCGGGATTCTCATCAATACGGGCATGGGTAATCCAACCGTGCCGTATCGGCCCTTGGGAAATAGGCGAGTGGGGAGGCGCTTGATATTCGCTGCCTTTATAAGGAGATAAGGATTCCCCCTCTTTCACCCACGCCTTCTCTCTCTGCCCCCCCCCCATTCTTGAGCTCCAGCGCCCAAGTTCTCATCTTTTCCGCCTCAAAAAAGCACTCCGACCATGTCCGGATCCGGAGCGCAAGGAAAGTGGATGGTCTCCTCCATCAAGGGGAAGGACATCACCAAGCTCCGGGAGGTCGGATATTTCGCCAAGAAGATCGCCCACCGGCTTCTGACCAAGGGACAGATCGTCCCTACCCCAGAGCCCCATGAGAGGGTAGTGTTCATCCCCCACTTTGTCCGCGAGTTGGGATTTCCACTCCACCCATTCGTCCGCGGACTCATGTTCTACTACGGGCTGGATTTCCATGATCTGGCCCCCAACTCCTTCCTCAACATATCAGCATTTATTGTCGTGTGCGAGTGAAAGGATCGAGAAGACATGTCTAGAGGGGGGGTGAATAGACTCTAATCAAGAAAAGTTGCAGTTTTTAATTTCTCTTAAGTTGATGTGGAGTTTTAGCACAAGTTTAAACATTCACAATACATATCAAGAAAGCATGCAAGCATACAAAGAGTATATGAGCAGCGGAAATTAAAGCATGCAAGTTGCAAGAATGTAAAGAGAAGGGATTGGAGTGTGCAAACGCAATTTGGAGACACGGAGATTTTTTATCCGTGGTTCCGATAGGTGGTGCTATCGTACATCCACGTTGATGGAGACTTCAACCCACGAAGGGTAACGGTTGCGCGAGTCCACGGAGGGCTCCACCCACGAAGGGTCCACGAAGAAGCAACCTTGTCTATCCCACCATGGCCGTCGCCCACGAAGGAATTGCCTCACTAGGGTAGATCTTCACGAAGTAGGCGATCTCCTTGCCCTTACAAACTCCTTGGTTCAACTCCACAATCTTGACGGAGGCTCCCAAGTGACACCTAGCCAATCTAGGAGACACCACTCTCCAAGAAGTAACAAATGGTGTGTTGATGATGAACTCCTTGCTCTTGTTCTTCAAATGATAGTCTCCCCAACACTCAACTCTCTCTCATAGGATTGGATTTGGTGGAAAGAAGATTTGAGTGGAAAGCAACTTGGGGAAGGCTAGAGATCAAGATTTATGTGGTTGGAATGGAATATCTTGACCTCAACACAAGTGTGGGTGGTTCTCTCTCAGAAAATGTGTGTTGGAAGTGTAGGCATGTTCTGATGGCTCTCTCCACGAACGAAGAGTGGGTGGAGGGGTATTTATAGCCTCCACACAAAATCTAACCGTTACACACAAATCACCAAACTCGGTGGGACCGATTCAAAGAACTCGGTCAGACCAATTTGGTTCATAATGTGACCGTTAGGATTTTCGGTGGGACCGACTGGATCAACTCAGTGGGACCGGTGTGCTAGGGTTAGGGTAAATCCAAAACTCGGTTTGACCGATTACTCAAACTCGATGGGACCAATTTGGGTAATAAGCGAAACAGAGTGTTGGCCAAGCAAACTTGGTGGGGCCGATTGCATATCTCGGTGGGACCGAAATTACTGCAACGGTCAACAGAGAGTTTGCAAGCCCATCTCGGTGAGACCGAGATCCCATCGGTGAGACCGAATTGATTAGGGTTTGTGGCAGTGGCTATGTCAACTGAACTCGGTGGCTCCGGATAGAAAGAATCGGTGGGACCGAGTTGGATATTTGGTTTGGGACATATGTGGATATGAGAAAGTGGTTGAGGGCTTTGGAGCATATCACTAAGCACTTTGAGCAAGCAAGCCATTAAGCAACACCTCATCCCCTCTTAATAGTATTGGCTTTCCTATGGACTCAATGTGATCTTGGACCACTAAAATAGTAATGTAGAGTCCTGAGCTTTGATCTTGAGCCAATCCTTTGTCCTCAGCATCTTGAAGGGGTTCCACATCCTCTAGTCCATGCCACTCCATTGTTGAACTTATCTGAAACATACTAGGTAGAAGCATTAGTCCAACAAGAGATATGTTGACATTAAATACCAAAATCACCCAGGGAGCACTTGTGCTTTCAATCTCCCCCTTTTTGGTAATTGATGACAACATACATCAAAGCTTTAGATAAGGATATAGAGAACAACAAGTAAAGCTTTGGAAAGACATGTAACATGCATAGGCTCCCCCTATATGTATGCACTCATGTAAATAAGGAACATAGGAGCATGTGAATGCATAAGCATGATAGAGTAAGCAATGTGTTACATGTATCTTGGTTATATGCATCAGAGCAAATGATGTGAATATGAGAAATGTGCCTTCATGCTCATGAGTCCTTCTTGCAAGCAATATGTACAACAGCAAGAAATCCTCATGCACATGAATGTGATGCATATACTTACCTTGTGATCTTGAGTTGGCTTAGGAAGAAATGAACCTGGGTAAACAAGGTTAGATAACACAAATACATCTACTAGCCAAAGCAAACAAAAGAAATCACAAGAGTACCAAGACTGGGATGACATGTAGAGAGTGAGTACTGAGTACTTTGTTGATATAGACATGTCCCCAAAAGTAAAGATGTATAATAAAATCAGAGATTTCCTTCCCTTAGATGTCTTGCTCCCACTGAATCTTGCATGGGATATTGGGAGAAGATAGGGAACAGAAAATCAGAGCAAAGAAAAGAAATAGAGCTAATGCAAATAATCAAATATGAACATGTCTTTCCCCTCTTAAAGACATGTGACTTCTCTCCTCTTGAACACCAGGCATCTGGGGTTGCTTACACTCTCCCCCTGAGTATTCTCTCCCCCTTTGATGTGATCTCTCTTTAAGCTTTGATGTGATCTCTCTCTCCCCCTTTGACATCAATTTCCAAGAAGGGCTCTTCTGGATTTTTATTACAAAAGGGTTTGGTCCTTGAGTCACAAAGCAAGTCGAATGTGATGCTGGTAGAGGACAAGAGTCATTGAGTGGAGCTTGAGCAAAAAGTATGCAGGAACAAGTGGCAAGCTGTCTTTCCTGTAGTGAAATCGGTAGCACCGAGTTGTGTGCTTCGGTGGCACCGAGATAATTCGGTTGGACCGAAAGAAACAAACCGGGGTGACCGAGTTCATCACAGAGAAAACACTTGTCACCTCAGCTCACTGGGCACTTAAGATCTCACAAGGATTTGCAAGGAATTTGCTAAAAGATTTGCAAAGAATTGGATGCAGAAAATGCAGAACAAGAAGAAATGAAAAGATCTAGATGAAGTTCTTTTTTGAAAGGGGAAACACAAGAGAACTTCATCTAGAATTGGGCGGTGACAAAGTCACCTATGTTAGCGTATATTGACATAAGAGTCAAGTGAGGTCACTTGATCTTTGGTCATACTCATCGTTTAAGCTCAAAATGGGGTTACCATTTTTCGTTTAAGCATCTTGATGTATTCACATCTTGTTGAGTTGCTTTGCCCCATGATTTGGAGTAAAGCTTCTCTAAGATGGAATAACATACCTGGGTGGTGGTGTTAATCTTGATCATGTAGTTGAACTTGTGTGGGTTGCTCAAGGTTGATGTAGCTCATCAAGAGTTGGGAGCACCACTTGGAATTTGAGTCCATCTTCCTACATGGGTTAGCTTTGCAAGGAAGGGCACTTGTGTATCCAAAATGACAATCATAAATCTTAATGTAGAAATTTGTCAAAGGATATGTTTGAAGAGTGTTGTGCTTCCTTGTCTTCAACCACCATTGTGTAGAGACTTGATGATGTAGAGATTGCTCAAGATGTGAGTGAGTTGCAATCTCATGGATTTAGATTCATCCACGTACCTACAAGGGTTAGATAGCATGCAAGGGTGCAAAAATATCCAAGACATATAGATAGCATCATGAAAGAAATATCAAGGATTAGTCAAAGGCTCATGCCTTGCATGTATCCAAATGGAGTTCCTACTCCAGGTTTGAAGCATCAATGATGTTCAATTCACCTCTCAAACGGCAAAAGACTTTCTCATCAAGCGGTTTGGTAAATATATCCGCTAGTTGCTTATCGGTGCAAACATGCTTAAGATCAATGTCCCCTTTGGCAATATGATCTCGAATGAACGATGACGAACTTCAATATGCTTAGTTCGAGAATGTTGCACGGGATTGTGAGCAATCTTAATAGAACTTTCATTGTCACATAGCAATGGAATATGTTTCACATATATCCCATAATATTTAAGAGTTTGGGTCATCCAAAGTAATTGAGCACAACATGATCCAGCGGCAATGTATTCCGCTTCGGCGGTGGATAAGGATACCGAGTTTTGTTTCTTGGAGGACCAAGACACAAGAGATCTACCAAGAAATTGACAAGCACCTGAAGTGGACTTTCTATCAACCTTGTCTCCGGCATAGTCCGAATCGGAGTAACCAACAAGATCGAAAGAAGACCTCTTAGGATACCAAATGCCAAAATTTGGTGTGTATATTAAGTATCTCACTATACTTTTCACAGCTTTAAGATGACACTCTTTAGGGGCCGCTTGATATCATGCACACACTTAGCATAATGTCAGGACGAGAGGCACACAGATATAACAATGAACCAATTATAGAGCGGTAAACTTTTTGATCAACCGGTTCACCGTCCTTAGTCAAGTCAAGATGTCCACTAGTAGGCATGGGTGTAGACATACCTTTGCATTCTTGCATATTGAACTTCTTGAATAAGTCCTTGGTGTACTTTGTTTGAGAAACAAAGGTACCTTCCTTAGTTTGCTTGATTTGCAAACTAAGAAAGAATTTGAGTTCACTCATCATAGACATCTCAAACTTCTCCGACATTAGCTTTCCAAACTTCTCACTAAAATGAGGGTTAGTTGAACCAAATATAATATCATCAACATAAATTTGGCACACAAATAGTTCTGCATTAACCCTTTTAGTAAAAAGAGTAGAATCAATTTTACCAATTTCAAAGCCTTTTTCAATAAGGAACTTGGTCAAGCATTTATACCATGCTCTAGGAGCTTGTTTAAGACCATAAAGGCCTTTGTGAAGTTTGTAAACATGATTAGGTTTCTTAGGATTGACAAAGCCGGGAGGTTGCTTAACATAAACTTCCTCCTCAATTTCACCATTTAGAAAAAGCACTTTTAATGTCCATTTGGTACAAGGTGATATCATGGTGATTAGCATAAGCAAGTAAGATGTGAATGGACTCAAGTCTAGCAACGGGGAGCATATGTCTCACCATAGTCCATACCTTCGACTTGAGTGTAGCCTTGGGCGACTAGGCGTGCTTTGTTGCGGACGACATGACCATCTTCATCTTGCTTGTTGCGAAACACCCATTTGGTTCCAATGATGTTGTGGTTGTTGTCGGGCTTCTCGACCAATGTCCATACTTTGTTTCTCTCAAAGTTGTGTAGCTCTTCATGCATAGCGTTTATCCAATCCGGATCTTCCAATTCTTCTTCAACCTTCATAGGTTCAATGCTAGAGATGAATGAGTAATGTTCACAAAAATTAGCCAAACGAGTTTTAGAGCGAGTGATTCTCCCGGTTTGGATATCATTGTAGATTTGCTCGACGGGATGATCTTTGGCGATTCTTGCTCGAACTCGTGGGAGCTTTGGCTTGGCTCGGCATGGAACATCTTCTTCATCTTGTTCTTCTTCTTGGCCTTCTTCATTGTTGACGTTGTCATTCTCTTGTCGTGGTGGAGAAGGAGGTTGTTGATGTTCATCTTGGTGCACTTCCTCGTTTTCTTCATCTTGGTGTGTCCCACTTGTGGATGCTTCCGTATCAATTCTTGGTTCACCTTGTCCTGAGGTAGAAGCTTCCACTTGGACGGGCGAGGTACTCTCCTTTACCTCCGTTGGACGAATCTTGCCAATAGACAAGTCTTGGATTGCTTCCGAAGGGTCTTTGTCTCCTACATCAATTGGCAATTGCTCTACTTGCGAGCCGTTAGATTCATCAAACTTCACATCTACCGTCTCTTCAACCTTTCGGGTGAAATTGTTGTAGATACGGTAAGTGTGAGAGTTTGAGCCATAACCAAGGAGAAAACCTTCATGATATTTAGGAGCAAATTTAGAACGACGATGCTTATCAAGAATGTAGCACTTTGAGCCAAATACTCGAAAGTATCCAACTTGGGGGTTGTTACCGGTGAGGAGCTCGTATGCCGTCTTGCCGAGTAGCTTGTGAAGATACAAGCGATTTGTTGCATGACAAGCTGTCTCAACCGCTTCCGCCCAAAAGTGTTTTGGAGTCTTGTACTCATCAAGCATCGTTCTTTCCATCTCAATAAGAGTCCGGTTCTTTCTCTCAACAACTCCGTTTTGTTGAGGTGTGTACGTAGCCGAGAACTCGTGTGAAATCCCCTCTTCGTTAAGAAAGGTATCCACATTTGCGTTCTTGAACTCCTTTCCGTTGTCGCTCCGAACCTTCTTGATCTTCACGTCAAATTGATTTTGGGCCTTCCTAGCGAAGTTTTTGAAGATCTTTTGGACCTGCGATTTGTCATCAAGAAAGAATACCCACGTAAATCTTGAAAAATCATCAACTATGACTAGACCAAATGAGTTACCACCGAGACTCTTGTAGGCATTTGGACCAAAGAGATCCATGTGAAGTAGCTCGAGTGGTCTTCTCGTGGTCATGATGTTCTTCGCGCGATGACTTCCTCCAACTTTTTTCCCTGTCTGACAAGCACTACAGAGTCTATCCTTGTCAAATATGACATCTTTTATTCCAAGGATATGATCACCTTTAATAAGCTTATCAAGATTTTGCATGCCCAGATGAGCTAGCCTTCTATGCCACAACCAGCCTTTAGAAGACTTAGCAATTAAGAAAGTTCTAGGTTGAGCCTTTTTAGTGAAATCAACAATGTAAAGATCACCTCTACGTATACCGGTAAAGACCATTTTACGATTGTCTCTACGAAACACTTGGCAATCTACCTCAGTAAATAGGACATTGAAACCGAAATCAACAAGTCTAGATACTGAAAGTAAATTGTACCCACGAGATTCAACTAGCATGACATTTTGTATGGAGCTATCATGTGAGATGGCCACCTTACCGAGGCCAACTACCTTACCCTTTGAGTTATCACCAAAGGTGACATACTTTCGAGGGCCGTCGTTTTCAGCAAGCTCACGGAACATATCTTTATCTCCGGCCATATGATCAGTACATCCACTATCAAGGACCCATTCCCTTCCTCCAGCCATGTAGCCGCGAAGATTTGCCATAAGACCAAAGTGTCTCATTGCATCATCAAGATCATAGTCACTATCATCATCATAGTATCCATGTTCAACACCATCTTGTGATTGATCAACTCGCAATAGAGAGGGTAATTCATTAGACAAATGATCATTCTTATGGTTATCTTTATGAATTCTAATAGCTTCGGAAATGATATTGCTAATGATTCCAACATCTCCTTTGGCACGCATGAGATTGGTAAGCTCAAATAGACCATCACCAAAGGTAGGATCACTAGAATTCATCTTCCTCAAGGCGATAGATTTATGAAGGATTTCGTCCAAATTTTTCGGAATAATTTGGAAATCGTTCCCCAAGAAATCTCCATATAGTATAGGCACAATCAAGAGTAGGTAAATTAGCAATCAAATTTTTGGGCAATCCTCTAATGATAAGACTGATGGTTCTAAGATTGCGAATCATGTCAAGATCCTCTTCGGGTGTAGGATGCAAAGGATCCACATGAGGTGCACAAGGGCTAGTAATGTACTTGTTCAAATGGTATTCATTGAAAATCTCAAGCATTTCATTTTTCCACTCATAGAAAAACTCTCCATCGAGAATAGGCACTCTACGTCTAAGACTCCCCAAAGTAGAGACATCCATCTTCCTCCAAAGGTGTTTAAACCAATGCAATGGAGACCAAAGCTCTGATACCAATTGAAAGGATCGAGAAGAGGTGTCTAGAGGGGGGGTGAATAGACTCTAATCAGGAAAAGTTGCAGTTTTTAATTTCTCTTAAGTTGATGTGGAGTTTTAGCACAAGTTTAAGCATTCACAATACATATCAAGCAAGCATGCAAGCATACAAAGAGTATATGAGCAGCGGAAAGTAAAGCATGCAAGTTGCAAGAATGTAAAGAGAAGGGATTGGAGTGTGCAAACGCAATTTGGAGACACGGAGATTTTTTATCCGTGGTTCCGATAGGTGGTGCTATCGTACATCCACGTTGATGGAGACTTCAACCCACGAAGGGTAACGGTTGCGCGAGTCCACGGAGGGCTCCACCCACGAAGGGTCCACGAAGAAGCAACCTTGTCTATCCCACCATGGCCGTCGCCCACGAAGGAATTGCCTCACTAGGGTAGATCTTCACGAAGTAGGCGATCTCCTTGCCCTTACAAACTCCTTGGTTCAACTCCACAATCTTGACGGAGGCTCCCAAGTGACACCTAGCCAATCTAGGAGACACCACTCTCCAAGAAGTAGCAAATGGTGTGTTGATGATGAACTCCTTGCTCTTGTGCTTCAAATGATAGTCTCCCCAACACTCAACTCTCTCTCATAGGATTGGATTTGGTGGAAAGCAAATTTGAGTGGAAAGCAACTTGGGGAAGGCTAGAGATCAAGATTTATGTGGTTGGAATGAAATATATGGACCTCAACACAAGTGTAGGTGGCTCTCTCTCAGAAAATTTGTGTTGGAAGTGTAGGCATGTTCTGATGGCTCTCTCCATGAATGAAGATTGGGTGGAGGGGTATTTATAGCCTCCACATGAAATCTAACCGTTACACACAAATCACCAAACTCGGTGGGACCGATTCAAAGAACTCGGTCTGACCAATTTGGTTCATAATGTGAACGTTAGGATTTTCGGTGGGACCGACTGGATCAACTCGGTGGGACCGATGTGCTAGGGTTAGGGTAAATCCAAAACTCAGTTTGACCAATTACTCAAACTCGGTGGGATCGATTTCGGTAATAAGCAAAACAGAGTGTTGGCCAAGCAAACTCGATGGGGCCGGTTGCATATCTCGGTGGGACCGAAATTATTGCAACGGTCAACAGAGAGTTTGCAAGCCCATCTCGGTGAGACCGAGATCCCATCGGTGAGACCGAATTGATTAGGGTTTCTGGCAGTGGCTATGTCAACTAAACTCGGTGGCTCCGGATAGAAAGAATCGGTGGGGCCGAGTTGGATATTTGGTTTGGGACATATGTGGATATGAGAAAGTGGTTGAGGGCTTTGGAGCATATCACTAAGCACTTTGAGCAAGCAATCCATTAAGCAACACCTCATCCCCTCTTAATAGTATTGGCTTTCCTATGGACTCAATGTGATCTTGGACCACTAAAATAGAAATGTAGAGTCTTGAGCTTTGATCTTGAGCCAATCCTTTGTCCTCAGCATCTTGAAGGGGTTCCACATCCTCTAGTCCATGCCACTCCATTGTTGGACTTATCTGAAACATACTAGGTAGAAGCATTAGTCCAACAAGAGATATGTTGACATTAATTACCAAAATCACCCAGGGAGCACTTGTGCTTTCAGCGAGGCCTTCCTCCGCATCTCACCCCACTTTGGATTGTGGCTGAAGATCTTCAATATGAAGCCGAAGGTGGTGGATGGCCAACACGCAGAGTGCAGAGGCGCCATGGTGAGCAAGATGCCCAACGTAATATGGCCCAAAGGTACTTTCGTGGAGACCGTTAAAGGGTGGCAACAGTAGTGGTTCTATGTCACAGAGCCCCGCGACACCACCTGGGTCGCGGCTCCCGAGTTCAGGTCCGGGGCCCTGATGCGGCTCACCTCCTGGCTAGAGAAGAGCCTGGGCTAGGCCTCGTCGGACGAGCTGACAGCGCTGCAGATGCGCATCAAGAGCATGGTCGACAAGAACATCAAGCTTGTCAATGTGATCCAGGTGATGCTCTTTCACTGGATCCTTCCATGCCAAAGCCGGGCCTGCAATTTATGGCAGTTCGATCCGGCCAAGCACTAGACCCTGCAACACTTCTTCGGCATTACACATGAAGGTATTTGGAATGTGCTCTGAAGGCCAACGAGACATGGCCGAAGGAGACCG